>NW_027254201.1:4159333-4459333 GCF_044704955.1 Pristiophorus japonicus | reverse complement strand
TGAATTACCCCACACCTCTGACTGCATGATCCGAAAAACGACAAACCTCTCATTGTAACCCTGATATACACCACACCCTCGACTGGAATACTGAGATACCACACATCCCTCACTGTAACACACTGATATACCCCACACACCTCACTGTAATCCTGATATAGCCCACACCCTCACTGTAACACTGATATAACCCAAACCCCTAACTTTAAAACAGATATAATACACACCCCTCACTGTAACACTGATATACCACACACCTCTCACTGTAACACTGATATACACCACAACCCTACTGTAGTAATGATTTACCCCACACCCCTCACTGTAACACACTGATACAACACACACCCCTCACTGTAACACTGATATACCCCATACCATTCACTGTAACACTGATATACCACACAACCCTCACTGTAACACTGATATGCAGTACACCCCTCACTGTAACATTGATATACCCCACACCCCTCACTGTAACACTGGTATACATCACAACCCGACTGTAATACTGAGTTACCCCACACCCCTCACTGTAAAACACAGACATACCCCAACCCGTCAATGTAATGCTGATATACCCCACATCCATCACTGTAACACTGATATACCCCACACCCCTTGCTTTAATACTGATATACCCCACAACCTTCACGGTAACACACAGGTATTCCCCACACCCCTCACTGTAACACTGGTATACCCCATACACTTCACTGTAACACTGATACAGCTTACACCCCTCACTGTAACACTGATATATCCCACACCCCTCATGTAACAGTGGTATTGCCCACACCCCTCACTGTACAACTGATATACCCCACACACCCCTACTGTAATACTGATTTACCCCACACCCCTCAAGGTAACACACTCATATATCCCACAATCCTCACTGTAACAATGATATATCTCACACCCCTCACTGTAACACTGATATTCCTCATATCCCTCACGTTAATACTGATATGCACCACATCCCTCTCTGTAACACTGATATGTCCCACACCCCTCACTGTAACACTGATATACCCCACACCCCTCACTGTAACACTGATATACGCCATACCCCTCACTGTAACACACAGATATACCACACACCCCTCACTGTAACACTGATATACGCCACACACCTCACTGTAATACTCATCTCCCTCACACCCGTCACTGTAACACTGATATACCTCACACCCTTCACTGCTACACCGATATACCCCACACCCCTCACTGTACCAATGATATACCACACAACCCTCACTGTAATACTGATATAGCTCACACCCCTCACTTTAACACTGATATACCCCACAACCCTCACGGTAACACTGATATACTCCACACCCCTCATTGAAATACTGATATATACCACACCCCTCACTGTAATACTAATATTCACCACAACCCTCACTGTAACACTGATATAGCCCACACCCCTCACTGTAACATTGATATACCCCACATCCCTATCTGTAAAACTGATATACACCACACCCCTCACTATAAAACTGCTTTACCCCACACACCTCACTGTAACACTGATATAGCTCACACCCCTCACTGTAACACTGATATATCCCACACCATTCACTGTAACACTGATATATCTCACACCCCTCACTGTAACACAGATATACACCACACCCTTCACTGTAACACTGATATACCCCACACCCCTCACTGTAACACTGATATGTCCCACACACCTCACTGTAATACTGATATATCCCACACCCCTCACTGTAATGCAGATATACCACACACCTGTCACTGTAAAACTGAATTACCCCACACCTCTGACTGCAACATCCGAAAAACCACACACTTCTCATTGTAACACTGATATACACCACACCCTCTACTGGAATACTGATATGCCCCACACCCCTCACTGTAACACACTGATATACCTCACACCCCTCACTGTAACACTGATATAACCCATACCCCTAACTTTAAAACAGATATAATACACACCACTCACTGTAACACTGATATACCCCACACACCTCACTGTAACACTGATATACACCACACCCCTACTGTAGTAATGATTTACCCCACACCCCTCACTGTAACACACTGATACAACACACACCCCTCACTGTAACACTGATATGCACCATACCATTCACTGTAACACTGATATACCACACACCCCTCACTGTAACACTGATATGCAGCACACCCCTCACTGTAACACTGATATACCCCACACCCCTCACTGTAACACTGGTATACATCACACCCCGACTGTAATACTGAATTACCCCACACCCCTCACTGTAAAACACAGACACACCCCATCCCGTCAATGTAATGCTGATATACCCCACATTCCTCACTGTAACACTGATATACCCCACACCCCTTGCTTTAATACTGATATACCCCACAACCTTCACGGTAGCACACAGATATTCCCCACCCCCCTCACTGTAACACTGGTATACCCCATACACCTCACTGTAACACTGATACAGCTTACAGCCCTCACTGTAACACTGATATATCCCACACCCCTCACTGTAACAGTGGTATTGCCCACACCCCTCACTGTAACACTGATATACCCCACACACCCCAACTGTAATACTGATTTACCCCACACCCCTCAATGTAACACACTCATATATCCCACAATCCTGACTGTAACAATGATATATCCCACACCCCTCACTGTAACACTGATATACCTCATATCCCTCACGTTAATACTGATATGCACCACATCCCTCTCTGTAACACTGATATGTCCCACACCCCTCACTGTAAAACTGATATACCCCACACCCCTCACTGTTACACTGATATACTCCATACCCCTCACTGTAACACACAGATATACCACACACCCCTCACTGTCACACTGACATACGCCACACACCTCACTGTAATACTCATATACCTCACACCCGTCACTGTAACACTGATCTACCTCACACTCTTCACTGCTACACCGATATACCCCACACCCCTCACTGTAACAATGATATACCACACAACCCTCACTGTAATACTGATACAGCTCACACCCCTCATTTTAACCCTGATATACCCCACAACCCTCACGGTAACACTGATATACTCCACACCCCTCATTGAAACACTGATATATCCCACACCCCTTACTGTAATACGGATATTCAACACAACCCTCACTGTAACACTGATATAGCCCACATCCCTCACTGTAACATTGATATACCCCACATCCCTCACTATAATACTGATATACCCCACACCCCTCACTATAATACTGATATAATTCACACCCCTCACTGTAACACTGATATACCCCACACCGCTCATTGTAACACTGACAAACCCCACACCTCTCACTGCAACACCGATATAGTCCAAACCTGTCACTGTAACACTGATATACCCAACACACCTCACAGTAACACTGAAATATCCCACACACCTCACTATAATACTGCTATACCCCACATCCTTCACTGCAACACTGATATACCACACATCACTCACTGTAACACTGATATACCTCACACCCCTCACTGTAACACTAATACACCACGCACCCTTAAATGTAACTCTGATAATACCCCATACCATTCACTGTAACACTGATATACCACACACCCCTATTGTAACACTGATATGCAGCTCACCACTCACTGTAACACTGCTATACCCCACACCTTTCACTGCAACACCGATATACCCCACACCTGTCACTGTAACACTGATATACCCCACACCCCTCACTATAATGCTGATATACCTCACATCCCTCACTGTAACACTGATATACCCCACATGAATCACTATAACACTGACATAGCTCACAAATTTCATTGTTACACTGATATACCCCACACCGCTCATTGTAACACTGATATACCCTACACCCCGAACCCTGATACTGATATACCACACAGCCCTCACTGTAACACACATATATACCCCACACCCCTAACTGTAATACTGATATACCACACTCTCCGCTCTGTAAAACTGATATACACCACACCCCTCACTGTAACACTGATATAAGCCACACACCTCACTGTAATACTGATACACCTCACACCCGTCACTGTAACACTGATATACCTCACACCCTTCACTGTTACACCGACATACCCCACACCCCACACTGTAACAATGATATTCCACACAACCCTCACGGTAACACTGATAGATTCCACATCCCCTCATTGAAACACTGATATAACCCACATCCACTCACTGTAGTACTGATATTCAACACAACCCTCACTGCAACACTGATATAGCCCACACCCCTCACTGTAACATTGATATACCCCACATCCCTCTCTGTAAAACTGATATACACCACACCCCTCACTGTAACACTGATATATCCCACACCATTCACTGTAACACCGATATACACCACACCCCTCACTTTAACACTGATATATACCACAAACCTCACTGTAATACTGATATATCCCACTCCCCTCACTGTAATACTGATATACCCCACACCTGTCACTGTAACACTGAATTACCCCACACATCTGACTGCAACATCCGAAAAACGTCAAACCTCTCCTTGTAACACTGATGCACACCACTCCCTCTACTGGAATACTGATATACCCCACATCCCTCACTGTAACACACTGATATACCTCACACGCCTCACTGAAACACTGATATAACCCATACCCCTCACTTTAAAACAGATATACTACACACCCCTCACTGTAACACTGATATACCACACACCTATAACTGAAACACTGATATACCCCACACTGTAACACTGATATACACCACACACCTACTGTAATAATGATTTACCCCACACCCCACACTGTAACACTGATATACCACACACCCCTCACTGTAACACTGATATGCAGCACACCCCTCACTGTAACACTGATATACCCCACACCCCTCACTGTAACACTGATATGCAGCACACCCCTGACTGCAATACTGATTTACCCCACAACCTTCACGGTAACACACAGATATTCCCCACACCCCTCACTGCAACACTGGTATACCCCATACACCTCACTGTAACACTGATATTGCTTACACCCC
Organism: Pristiophorus japonicus; assembly: GCF_044704955.1. Taxonomy (NCBI): domain Eukaryota; kingdom Metazoa; phylum Chordata; class Chondrichthyes; family Pristiophoridae; genus Pristiophorus; species Pristiophorus japonicus. The sequence continues at coordinate 4,454,284 of NW_027254201.1, read as the reverse complement.
TCACTGTAACACTGATATACCACACACCCCTCACTGTAACACTGGTATTGCCCACTCCCCTTACTGTAACACTGATATATCCCACACAGCCCTACTGTAAAACTGATTTAGCCCACACCCCTCAATGTAACACACTCATATATCCCACAACCCTCACTGTAACAATGATATATCCCACACCCCTCACTGTAACACTGATATACCTCACATCCTCACGTTAATACTGATATGCACCACACCCCTCTCTGTAACACTGATATATCCCACACCCCTCAATGTAACACTGATATAGCCCACACCCCTCACTGTAACACTGATATACTCCACACCCCTCACTGTAACACACAGATATACCACACACCCCTCACTGTAACACTGATATACGCCACACACCTCACTGTAATACTTATATACCTCACACCCGTCACTGTTACACCGATATACCCCACACGCCTCACTGTAACAATGATATACCACACAACCCTCACTGTAATACTGATATACCTCACACCCCTCACTTTAACACTGATATACCCCACAATCCATACGGTAACACTGATATACTCCACACCCCTCATTGAAACACTGATATATCCCACACCCCTCACTGTAATACGGATATACCACTCACCCCTCACTGTAACACTGATATACACCCAACCCTCTACTGGAATACTGATATACCCCACACCCATCACTGTAACACATTGATATATCCCACACCCCTCACTATAATACTGCTATCCCCCACATCCCTCACTGTAACACTGATATACCAAACATCACTCACTGTCACACTGGTATATCTCACACCACTCACTGTAACACTGATACACCACACACCTCTCACTGTAACACTGATATACCCCATACCATTCACTGTAACACTGATATACCACACACCGATACTGTAACACTGATATGCAGCTCACCACTCACTGTAACACTGATATACCCCACACCTTTCACTGCAACACCGATATACCCCACACCTGTCACTGTAACACTGATATACCCCACACCCCTCATTTTAATGCTGATATACCCCACATCCCTCACTGTAACACTGATATACCCCACATGACTCACTGTAACACTGATATAGCTCACAACATTCATTGTTACAACTGATATACCTCACACCGCTCAATGTAACACTGATATAACCTACACACCTAACCCTGATACTGATATACCACACAGCACTCACTGTAACACACATATATACCACACACCCCTCACTGTAATACTGATATACCCCACTCTCCTCTCTGTAAAACTGATATACACCACACACCTCACTGGAACACTGATATACCGCACACACCTCACTTTAACACTGATAAAGCTCACAGCCCTCACTGTAACACTGATATACTCCACACCCCTCACTGTAACACACAGATAGACCTCACACCCTTCACTGTTACACCGATATATCCCACAACCCTCACAGTAATATTGATATACGTCACACCCCTCACTTTAACACTGATATACCCCACAACCCTCACGGTAACACTGATCTCCTCCACATCCCCTCATTGAAACACTGATATATCCCACACCCCTCACTGCAATACTGATATTCACCACAACCCTCACTGTCACACTGATATAGCCCACACCCCTCACTGTAACATTGATATACCCCACATTCCTCACTGTAACACTGATATAGCTCAGACCCGTCACTGTAACACTGATATATGCCACACCATTCACTGCAACACTGATATACCTCACACCCCTCACGGTAACACTGATATACACCGCACCCTTCACTGTAACACTGATATACCCCACACCCCTCACTGTAACACTGATATATCACACACACCTCACTGTAATACTGATATACCTCACACCCTTCACTGTTACACCGATATACCCCACACCCCTCACTGTAACAATGATATACCACACAACCCTCACTGTAATACTGATATACCTCACACCCCTCACTTTAACACTGATATACCCCTCAACCCTCACGGTAACACTGATATACTCCACACCCCTCATTGAAACACTGATATATCCCACACCCCTCACTGTAATACGGATATTCAACACAACCCTCACTTTAACACTGATATAGCCCACACCCCTCACTGTAACATTGATATATCCCACATCCCTCTCTGTAATACTGATATATACCACACCCCTCACTATAATACTGATATAATTCACACCCCTCACTGAAAGACAGATATACCCCACACCCCTCACTGCAACACTGATATACGCCACACCTCTCACTGCAACACCGATATACTCCACACCTGTCACTGTAACACTGATATATGCAACACATCTCACAGTAACACTGATATATCCCACACCCCTCACTATAAAACTAATATACCCCACATCCCTCACTGTAACACTGATATACCAAACAACACTCACTGTAACACTGATGTACCTCACAACATTAATTGTTACACCGATATACCCCACACCCCTCACTGTAACGCTGATAAACCACACACCCCTTACTGTAATACTGATATACCACACATGCCTCACTGTAACACACATATATAAACCACACCCCTCATTGTAATACTGATATACCCCACTCCCCTCTCTGTAAAACTGATATACACCACACCCCTCACTGTAACACTGATATACCCCACACACCTCACTTTAACACTGATATATCCCACCCACCTCATTCTAATACTGATATATCCCACACCCCTCACTGTAATACTGATATACCGCACACCTGTCACTGTAACACTGAGTTACCCCACACCTCTGACTGCAACATCCGAAAAACCACACACCTCTCATTGTAACACTGATATACACCACACCCTCTACTTGAATACTGATATACCCCACACCCCTCAATGAAACACACTGATATACCTCACACCTCTCACTGTAACACGGATATAACCCACACCACTCACTTTAAAACAGATACACTACACACCCCTCACTGTAACACTGATATACCCCACACCCATCACTGTAACACTGATATACACCACACCCCTATTGTAATACTGATTTACCCCACACCCCTCACTGTAACACATTGATACACCACACACGCCTAACTTTAACACTGATATACCCCATACCATTCACTTTTACACTGATAGACCACACACCCCTCACTGTAACACTGATATGCAGCACACCCCTCACTGTAACACTGATATACCCCACACCCCTTGCTTTAATACTGATAGCCCCACAACCTTCATGGTAACACACAGATGTTCCCCACACCCCTCACTGTAACACTGGTATACCCCATACACCTCACTGTAACACTGATATAGCTTACACCCCTCACTGTAACACTGATATATCCCACACCGCTCACTGTAACACTTGTATAGCCCACACCCCTCACTGTAACACTGATATACCCCAAACACCCCGACTGTAATACTGATTTACCCCACACCCCTCAATGGAACACACTGATATATACCACAACCCTCACTGTAACAATGATATATCCCACACCACTCACTGTAACACTGATATACCTCATGTCCCTCACGTTAATACTGATATTCACCACACCCCTGTCTGTAACACTGATATATCCCACACCCCTCAATGTAATACTGATATACCCCACACATCTCATTGTAATATTGATTTACCTCACACCCCTCACTGTAACTCTGAAATATCCCACACCCCTCACTGTAACACTGATATACCCCACACCCCTCACTGTAAAAATGATATACACCACACCCCTACTGTAATACTGATTTTCACCACAACCCTCACTCTAACGCACAGATATACCCCAACGCCTCAATGTAATACTGATATACTCCACATCCCTCACTGTAACACTGATATAACCCACACCCCTTGCTTTAATAATGATATACCCCAAATCCTTCACGGTAACACACAGTAATTCCCCACACCCCTCACTGTAACACTGGTATACCCCATACACTTCACTGTAACACTGATATAGCTCACACCCCTCACTGTAACACTGATATATCCCACACCCCTCACTGTAACACTGGTATAGCCCACACCCCTCACTGTAACAATGATATACCCCACAGACCCATACTGTAATACTGATTTATCCCACACCTCTCACTGTAACACACAGATATACCCCTACCCATCAATGTAATACTGATATACCCCACATCCCTAACTGTAACACTGATATACGCCACACCCCTCACTATAATACTGATATAATTAACACCCCTCACTGTAACACTGATATACCCCACACCCCTCATTGTAACACTGATATACCCCACATCTCTCACTGCAACACCGATATAGTCCACACCCCTCACTGCAACACTGATATCCGCCACACACCTCACTGTAATACTGAAATACCTCACACCCGTCACTGTAACACTGATATACCTCACACCCTTCACTGTTACACCGATATATCCCACACCCCTCACTGTAACAATGATATCTCACACAACCCTCACAGTAATACTGATATACGTCACACCCCTCACTTTAACACTGATATACCACACAACCCTCACGGTAACACTGATATACTCCACGTCCCCTCATTGAAACACTGATATATCCCACAACCCTCACTGTAATACTGATATTCACCACAACCCTCACTGTAACACTGATATAAACCACACCCCTCACTGTAACATTGATATACCCCACATTCCTCACTGTAACACTGATATAGCTCACACCCCTCACTGTAACACTGATATATCCCACACCATTCATTGTAACACTGATATACCTCACACCCCTCACGGTAACACTGATACACACCACACCCCTCACTGTAACACTGATATATCCCACACCCCTCACTGTAATGCTGATATACCACACACCTGTCACTGTAAAACTGAATTACCCCACACTTCTGACTGCAACATCCGAAAAGCGACACACCTCTCATTGTAACACTGATATACACCACACCCTCTACTGGAATACTGATATACCCCACATCCCTCACTGTAACACACTGATATACCTCACTCCCCTCACTGTAACACTGATATAACACATACCCCGAACATTAAAACAGATATAATACACACCCCTCACTGTAACACTGATATACCACACCCCTCACTTTAACACTGATATACCCCACACCCCTCACTGTAACACTGATATACACCACACCACTACTGTAGTAATGATTTACCCGAAATCATTCACTGTAACACACTGATACACCACACACCCCTCACTGTAACACTGATATACCACATACCATTCACTGTAACACTGATATACCACACACCTCTCACTGTAACACTGATATGCAGCACACCCCTCACTGTAACACTGATACATCACACCCCGAATGTAATACTGATTTACCGCACACCCCTCACTTTAAAACAAAGTCATACCCCAACCCCTCAATGTAATGCTGATATACCCCACATCCCTCACTGTAACACTGATATACCCCACACCCCTTGCTTTTATACTGATATACCCCACAACCTTCACGGTAACACACGGATATTCCCCACACCCTTCACTGTAACACTGGTATACCCCATACACCTCACTGTAACACTGATATAGCTTACACCCCTCACTGTAAGACTGATATATCCCACACCCCTCACTGTAACACTGGTATTGCCCACAACCCTCACTGTAACACACATATATACCACATACCCCTCACTGTAACACTGATATACGCCACACACCTCACTGTAATACTCATATACCTCACACCCGTCACTGTAACACTGATATACCTCACACCCTTCACTGTTACACCGATATACCCCACACCCCTCACTGTAACAATGATATACCACACAACCCTCACTGTAATACTGATATACCTCACACCCCTCACTTTAACACTGATATACCCCTCAACTCTCACGGTAACACTGATATACTCCACACCCCTCATTGAAACACTGATATATCCCACATCCCTCTCTGTAAAACTGATATATACCACACCCATCACTGTAACACTGATATACCACACATGCCTCACTGTAACACACATATATACCCCACTCCCCTCTTTGTAAAACTGATATATCCCACACCCCTCACTATAATACTGATATAATTTACACCCCTCACTGAAAGACAGATATACCCCACACCCCTCATTGTTACACTGATATACGCCACACCTCTCACTGCAACACCGATATACTCCACACCTGTCACTGTAACACTGATATACCCAACACATCTCACAGTAACACTGATATATCCCACACCCCTCACTATAATACTGATATACCCCACATCCCTCACTGTAACACTGATATACCAAACATCACTCACTGTAACAGTGATGTACCTCACAACATTTTTTGTTACACCGATATACCCCACACCCCTCATTGTAACACTGATATATCCCACACCCCTCACTGTAACGCTGATAAACCACACACCCCTTACTGTAATACTCATATACCCCACACCCCGCACTGCAACACACAGATATACCCCACACCCCTCACTGCAATACTGATATACGCCACACCACTTACTGTAATACTGATATACCACACATGCCTCACTGTAACACACATGTATACACCACACCCCTCATTGTAATACTGATATACCCCACTCCCCTCTCTGTAAAACTGATATACACCACACCCCTCACTGTAACACTGATATACCCCACATCCCTCACTGTAACACTGATATACCACACACCCCTCATTGTAACACTGATATATCCCACACCTCTCACTGCAACACCGATATAGTCCACACCTGTCTCTGTAACACTGATATTCCCAACACAACTCACATTAACACTGATATATCCCACAACCCTCACTATAATACTGCTATACCCACATCCCTCACTGTAACACTAACATACCACACATCACTCACTATAACACTGATATACCTCACACCCCTCACTGTAACACGGATATACCCCATACCCCTTACTGTAACACTGATATAGCCCACACCTTTCACTGCAACACCGATATACCCCACACCTGTCACTGTAACACTGATATACCCCACACCTCACTTTAACACTGATATATCCCACCCACCTCATTCTAATACTGATATATCCCACACCCCTCACTGTAATTCTGATATACCGCACACCTGTCACTGTAACACTGAATTACCCCACACCTCTGACTGCAACATCCGAAAAACCACACACCTCTCATTGTAACACTGATATACACCACACCCTCTACTGGAATACTGATATACCCCACACCCCTCACTGATATACCTCACACCCCTCACTGTAACACTGATATAACCCATACCCCTAACTTTAAAACAGATATAATACACACCCCTCACTGTAACACTGATATACCACACACTTCTCTGTAACACTGATATACCCCACACCTCTGACTGCAACATCCGAAAAACCACACACCTCTCATTGTAACACTGATATACACCACACCCTCTACTCGAATACTGATATACCCCACACCCCTCACTGTAACACACTGATATACCTCACACCCCTCACTGTAACACTGATATAACCCATACCCCTAACTTTAAAACAGATATAATACACACCCCTCACTGTAACACTGGTATACCCCATACACTTCACTGTAACACTGATATAGCTCACACCCCTCACTGTAACACTGATATATCCCACACCCCTCACTGTAACACTGGTATAGCCCACACCCCTCACTGTAACAATGATATACCCCACAGACCCATACTGTAATACTGATTTACCCCACACCTCTCACTGTAACACACAGATATACCCCTACCCATCAATGTAATACTGATATACCCCACATCCCTCACTGTAACACTGGTATACCCCACACACCTCACTATAATACTGATATAATTCACACCCCTCACTGTAACACTGATATACCCCACACCCCTCATTGTAACACTGATATACCCCACACCTCTCACTGCAACACCGATATACCCAACACACCTCACTATAATACTGATATAATTCACACCCCTCACTGTAAAACTGATATACCCCACACCCCTCATTGTAACACTGATATACCCCACACCTGTCACTGTAACACTGATATACCCAACACACCTCACAGTAACACTGAAATATCCCACACCACTCACTATAATACTGCTATACCCCACATCCCTCATTGTAACACTGATATACCACACATCACTCACTGTAACACTGATATACCTCACACCCCTTACTGTAACACTGATACACCACACACCCCTCACTGTAACACTGATATACCCCATACCATTCACTGTAACACTGATATACCACACACCCCTCACTGTAATACTGATATACCCCACTCTCCTCTCTGTAAAACTGATATACACCACACCCCTCACTGCAACACTGATTTACCGCACACACCTCACTTTAACACTGATATAGCTCACACCCCTCACTGCAACACTGATATATTCCACACCCCTCACTGTAACAAACAGATATACCACACACCCCTTACTGTAACACTGATATAAGCCACACACCTCACTGTAATACTGACATACCTCACACCCGTCACTGTAACACTGATATACCTCACACCCTTCACTGTTACAGCGATATACCCCACACCCCTCACTGTAACAATGATATACCACACAATCCTCACGGTAACACTGATATACTTCACATCCCCTCATTGAAACACTGATATAACCCACACCCCTCACTGTAATACGGATATTCACCACAACCCTCACTGCAACACTGTTATAGCCCACACCCCTCACTGTAACATTGATATACCCCACATCCCTCTCTGTAAAACTGATATACACCACACCCCTCAATGTAACACTGATATACACCACACCCTTCACTGTAACACTGATATACCCCACACCCCTCACTTTAACACTGATATATCCCACAAACCTCAGTATAATACTGATATATCCCATTCCACTCACTGTAATACTGATATACCTCACACCTGTCTCTGTAACACTGAATTACCCCACACATCTGACTGCAACATCCGAAAAACGTCAAATCTCTCATTGTAACACTGATATACACTACTCCCTCTACTGGAATACTGATATACCCCACATCCCTCACTGTAACACACTGCTATACCTCACACCCCTCACTGTAACACTGATATAACCCATACCCTTCACTTTAAAAGAGATACACGACACACCCCTCACTGTAACACTGATATACCACACACCTCTCACTGAAACACTGATATACCCCACACTGTAACACTGATATACACCACACCCCTACTGTAATAATGATTTCCCCCACACCCCTCACTGTAACACTGATATACCACACACCCCTCACTGTAACACTGATATGCAGCACACCCCTCACTGTAACACTGATATACCACACACCCCTCACTGTAACACTGATATGCAGCACACCCCTCACTGTAATACTGATTTACCCCACACCCCTCACTGAAAAACGCAGACCTACACTAACCCCTCAATGTAATGCTGATATACGCCACATCCCTCACTGTAACACTGATATACGCCACACCCCTTGCTTTAATACTGATATACCTCACAACCTTCACGGTAACACACAGATATTCCCCACACCCCTCACTGTAACACTGATATACGCCACACACCTCACTGTAATACTTATATACCTCACACCCGTCACTGAAACACTGATATACCTCACAAACTTCACTGTTACACCGATATACCCCACACGCCTCACTGTAACAATGATATACCACACAACCCTCACTGTAATACTGATATACCTCACACCCCTCACTTTAACACTGATATACCCCACAACCCTCACGGTAACACTGATATACTCCAGACCCCTCATTGAAACACTGATATATCCCACACCCCTCACTGTAATACGGATATTCAACACAACCCTCAATGTAACACTGATATAGCCCACACCCCTCACTGTAACATTGATATACCCCACATCCCTCTCTGTAAAACTGATATACACCACACCCCTCATTATAATACTGATATACCCCACACACCTCACTGTAACACTGATATAGCTCACACCCCTCACTGTCACACTGATATATTCCACACCATTCACTGTAACACTGATATACCACACACCCCTCACGATAACACTGATATACACCAATCCCTCTACTGGAATACTGATATACCCCACACCCCTCACTGTAACACACTGATATATCCCACACCTCTCACTATAATACTGCTATACCCCACATCCCTCAGTGTAACACTGATATACCACACATCACTCACTGTAACACTGGTATATCTCACACCCCTCACTGTAACACTGATACACCACACACCCCTCACTGTAACACTGATATACCCCATACCATTCACTGTAACACTGATATACCACATACCGTTACTGTAACACTGATATGCAGCTCACCACTCACTGTAACACTGATATACTCTACACCTTTCACTGCAAAACCGATATACCCCACACCTGTCACTGTAACACTGATATACCCCACACCCCTCACTATAATGCTGATATACCGCACATCCCTCACTGTAAAACTGATATACCCCACATGACTCACTGTAACACTGATATAGCTCACAACATTCATTGTTACAACTGATATACCTCACACCGCTCATTGTAACACTGATATAACCTACACCCCTAACCCTGACACTGATATACCACACAGCCCTCACTGTAACAGACATATATACCCCACACCCCTCACTGTAATACTGATATACCCCACTCTCCTCTCTGTATAACTGATATACACCACACACCTCACTGTAACACTGATATACCGCAGACACCTCACTTTAACACTGATAAAGCTCACACCCCTCAATGTAACACTGATATACTCCACACCCCTCACTGTAACACACAGATATACCTCACACCCCTCACTTTAACACTGATATACGCCACACACCTCACTGCAATACTGAAATACCTCACACCCATCACTGTAACACTGATATACCTCACACCCTTCACTGTTACACCGATATATCCCACACCCCTCACTGTAACAATGATATACCACACAACCCTCACAGTAATACTGATATACCTCACACCGCTCCCTTAAACACAGATATACCCCACAACCCTCTCGGTAACACTGATATACTCCACATCCCCTCATTGAAACACTGATATATCGCAAACCCCTCACTGTAATACTGATATTCACCACAACCCTCAATGTAACACTGATGTAGCCCACACCCCTCACTGTAACATTGATATACCCTACATCCCTCACTGCAAAACTGTTATACACCACACCCCTCACTATAACACTGATATACCCCACACCCCTCACTGTAACACTGATATATCCCACACACCTCACTGTAATACTGATATATCCCACACCCCTCACTGTAATGCTGATATACCACACACCTGTCACTGTAAAACTGAATTACCCCACACCTCTGACTGCAACATCCGAAAAACGACACACCTCTCATTGTTACACTGATATACACCACACCCTCTCCTGGAATACTGATATACCCCACACCCCTCACTGTAACACACTGATATACCTCACACCCCTCACTGTAACACTGATATAACACATACCCCTAACATTAAAACAGATATAATACACACCCCTCACTGTAACACTGATATACCATACACCTCTCACTTTAACACTGATATACCCCACAGCCCTCACTGTAACACTGGTATACACCACACCACTACTGTAGTAATGATTTACCCCACACCCCTCACTGTAACACACTGATACACCACACACCCCTCACTGTAACACTGATATACCCCATACCATTCACTGTAACACTGATATGCAGCACACCCCTCACTGTAACACTGATATACCCCACACCCCTCACTGTAACATTGATATACCCCACATCCCTCTCTTCAAAACTGATATACACCACACCCCTCACTATAATACTGATATACCCCACACACCTCACTGTAACACTGATATAGCTCACACCCCTCACTGTTACACTGATATATCCCACACCATTCACTGCAACACTGATATACCACTCACCCCTCACTGTAACACTGATATACACCACACCCTCTACTGGAATACTGATATACCCCACACCCGTCACTGTAACACACTGATATATCCCACACCTCTCACTATAATACTGCTATATCCCACATCCCTCAGTGTAACACTGATATACCACACATCACTCACTGTAACACTGGTATATCTCACACCCCTCACTGTAACACTGATATACCACACACCGATACTGTAACAATGATATGCAGCTCACCACTCACTGTAACACTGATATACTCCACACCTTTCACTGCAACACCGATATACCCCACACCTGTCACTGTAACACTGATATACCCCACACCCCTCACTATAATGCTGATATAACCCATATCCCTCACTGTAACACTGATATACCCCACATGACTCACTGTAACACTGATATAGCTCACAACATTCATTGTTACAACTGATATACTTCACACCGCTCATTGTAACACTGATATAACCTACAACCCTAACCCTGACACTGATATACCACACAGCCCTCACTGTAACAGACATATATACCCCACACCCCTCACTGTAATACTGATATACCCCACTCTCCTCTCTGTATAACTGATATACACCACACACCTCACTGTAACACTGATATACCGCAGACACCTCACTTTAACACTGATAAAGCTCACAACCCTCACTGTAACACTGATATACTCCACACCCCTCACTGTAACACACAGATATACCTCACACCCCTCACTTTAACACTGATATACGCCACACACCTCACTGTAATACTGAAATACCTCACACCCGTCACTGTAACAATGATATACCACACAACCCTCACATAATACTGATGTACCTCACACCCCTCACTTAAACACTGATATACCCCACAACCCTCTCGGTAACACTGATATACTCCACATCCCCTCATTGTAACACTGATATATCCCAAACCCCTCACTGTAATACTGATATTCACCACAACCCTCAATGTAACACTGATATAGCCCACACCCCTCACTGTAACATTGATATACTCTACATCCCTCTCTGTAAAACTGATATACACTACACCCCTCACTATAACACTGATATACCCCACATTCCTCACTGTAACACTGATATATCCCACACCATTCATTGTAATCCTGATATACCTCACACCCCTCACGGTAACACTGATATAATCCGCACCCTTCAATGTAACACTGATATACCCCACACCCCTCACTGTAACACTGATATATCCCACACACCTCACTGTAATACTGATATATCCCACACCCCTCACTGTAATGCTGATATACCACACACCTGTCACTGTAAAACTGAATTACCCCACACCTCTGATTGCAACATCCGAAAAACGACACACCTCTCATTGTTACACTGATATACATCACACCCTCTACTGGAATACTGATAGACCCCACACCCCTCACTGTAACACACTGATATACCTCACACCCCTCACTGTAACAATGATATAACACATACCCCTAACATCAAAACAGATATAATACACACCCCTCACTGTAACACTGATATACCATACATCTCTCACTTAAACACTGATATACCCCACAGCCCTCACTGTAACACTGGTATACACCACACCCATACTGTAGTAATGATTTACCCCACACCCCTCACTGTAACACACTGATACACCACACACCCCTCACTGTAACACTGATATACCCCATACCATTCACTGTAACACTGATATGCAGCACACCCCTCACTATAACACTGATATACCCCACACCCCTCACTGTAACACTGGTATACATCACACCCCGAATGTAATACTGATTTACCCCACACCCCTCACTGTAAAACACAGACATACCCCAACCCCTCAATGTAATGCTGATATACCCCACATCCCTCACTGTAACACTGATATACCCCACACCACTGGCTTTAATACTGATATACCCCACAACCTTCACGGTAACACACGGATATTCCCCACACCCCTCACTGTAACACTGGTATACCCCATACACCTCACTGTAACACTGATATAGCTTACATCCCTCACTGTAACACTGATATATCCCACACCCCTCACTGTAACACTGGTATTGCCCACACCCCTCACTGTAACACTGATATACCCCACACACCCCTACTGTAATACTGATTTACCCTACACCCCTCAATGTAACACACTCATATATGCCACAACCCTCACTGTAACAATGATATATCCCACACCCCTCACTGTAACACTGATATACCTCATATCCCTCACGTTAATACTGATATGCACCACACCCCTCTCTGTAACAATGATATATACCCAACACATCTCACAGTAACACTGATATATCCCACACCCATCACTATAATACTGATATACCCCACATCCCTTACTGTAACACTGATATACCAAACATCACTCACTGTAACACTGATGTACCTCACAACATTCATTGTTACACCGATATACCCCACACCCCTCATTGTAACACTGATATATCCCACACCCCTCACTGTAACACACAGATACACCACACACCCCTCACTGTAACACTGATATACTCCACACCCCTCACTGTAACACACAGATATACCACACACCCCTCACTGTAACACTGATATACGCCACACACCTCACTGTAAAACTTATATACCTCACACTCGTCACTGAAACACTGATATACCTCACACCCTTCACTGTAACACCGATATACCCCACACCCCTCACTGTAACAATGATATACCACACATCCCTCACTGTAATACTGATATACCTCACACCCCTCACTTTAACACTGATATACCCCACAACCCTCACGGTTACACTGATATACTCCACACCCCTCATTGAAATACCGATATATCACACGCCCCTCACTGTAATACGGATATTCAACACAACCCTCACTGTAACACTGATATAGCCCACACCCCTCACTGTAACATTGATATACCCCACATCCCTCTCTGTAAATCTGATATACACCACACCCCTCACTATAATACTGATATACCCCACACACCTCACTGTAACACTGATATAGCTCACACCCCTCACTGTAACACTGATATATCTCACACCATTCACTGTAACACTGATATATCTCACACCCCTCACTGTAACACTGATATACAGCACACCCTCTACTGGAATACTGATATACCCCACATCCCTCACTGTAACACACTGATATATCCCACACCCCTCACTATAATAATTCTATACACCACATCCCATACTATAACACTGATATATCACACATCACTCACTGCAACACTGATGTACCTCACACCCCTCACTGTAACACTGATACACCACACACCCTTCTCTGTAACACTGATATACCCCATACCATTCACTGTAACACTGATATACCACACACCCCTACTGTAGCACTGCTATGAATCTCACCACTCACTGTAACACTGATATGCCCCACACCTTTCACTGCAACACCGATATACACCACACCTGTCACTGTAACACTGATATACCCCACACCCCTCACTATAATGCTGATATACCCCACATCCACCACTGTAACACTGATATACGCCACATGACTCAATGTAAGACTGATATAGCTCACAACATTCATTGTTACAACTGATATACCCCACACCGCTCATTGTAACACTGATATACCCTACACCCCTAACCCTGACACTGATATACCACACAGCCCTCACTGTAAAACACATATATACCCCACAACCCTTACTGTAATACTGATATACCCCACTCTCCTATCTGTAAAACTGATATACATCACACACCTCACTGTAACTCTGGTATACCGCAAACACCTCACTTTAACACTGATATAGCTCACACCCCTCACTGTAACACTGATATACTCCACACCCCTCACTGTAACACACAGATATACCACACACCCCTCACTGTAACACTGATATACGCCACACACCTCACTGTAATATGATATACCTCACACCCGTCAGTATAACACTGATATACCTCACATCCTTCACTGTTACACCTATATATCCCACACCCCTCACTGTAACAATGATATACCACACAACCCTCACAGTAATACTGATATACCTCACACCCTCACTTTAACACTGATATACCCCACAACCCTCACGGTAACACTGATATACTCCACATCCCCTCATTGAAACACTGATATATCCCACACCCCTCACTGTAAAACTGATATTCACCACAACCTTCACTGTAACACTGATATAGCCCACACCCCTCACTGTAACATTGATATACCCCACACCTGTCACTGTAACACTGAATTACACCACACCTCTGACTGCAACATCCGAAAAACGACACACCTCTCATTGTAACACTGATATACACCACACCCTCTACTGGAATACTGATATACCCCACACCCCTCTCTGTAACACACTGATATACCTCACACCCCTCACTGTAACACTGATATAACCCACACCCTTCACTGTAACACTGATATACCCCACAAACCTCACTGTAATACTGATATACCCCACACCCCTCAATGTAACACTGATATAATCCACACCCCTCATTGAAACACTGATATATCACACAACCCTCACTGTAATACGGATATTCAACACAACCCTCACTGTAACACTGATATAGCCCACACCCCTCACTGTAACATTGATATACCCTACATCCCTCTCCGTAAAACTGATATACACCACACCCATCACTATAATACTGATATACCCCACACACCTCACTGTAACACTGATATAGCTCACACCCCTCACTGTAACACTGATATATCCCACACCATTCACTGCAACACTGATATACCTTACACCCCTCACTGTAACACTGATATACACCACACCCTCTACTGGAATACTGATATACCCCACACCCCTCACTGTAACACACTGATATATCCCACACCCCTCACTATAATACTGCTATAACCCACATCCCTCACTGTAACACTGATATATCCACACATCACTCACTGCAACACTGATATACCCCACACCTTTCACTGCAACACTGATATACCACACACCTGTCACTGTAACACTGATATACCCCACACCCCTCACTATAATGCTGATATACCGCACATCCATACTGTAACACTGATATAGCTCACAACATTCATTGTTACAACTGATATACCCCACACCGCTCATTGTAACACTGATATACGCCACACACCTCACTGTAATACTGATATACCTCACACCCGTCAGTGTAACACTGATATACCTCACATCCTTCACTGTTACACCTATATATCCCACACCCCTCACTGTAACAATGATATACCACACAACCCTCACAGTAATACTGATATACCTCACACCCTCACTTTAACACTGATATACCCCACAACCCTCACGGTAACACTGATATACTCCACAACCCCTCATTGAAACACTGATATATCCCACACCCCTCACTGTAATACTGATATTCACCACAACCCTCACTGTAACACTGATATAGCCCACACCCCTCACTGTAACATTGATATACCCCACATCCCTCTCTGTAAAACTGATATGCACCACACCCCTCACGATAACACTGATATACCCCACATACCTCATTGTAACACTGATATAGCTCACACCCCTCACTGTAACACTGATATATCCCACACCATTCACTGTAACACTGATATACCTCACAACCCTCACTATAACACTGATATACACCACACCCTTCACTGTCACACTGATATACCCCACACACCTCACTGTAACACTAATATATCCCACACATCTCAATGTAATACTGATATATCCCACACCCCTCACTGTAATACTGATATACCCCACACCTGTCACTGTAACACTGAATTACCCCATACCTCTGACTGCAACTTCCGAAAAACGACACACCTTCACTGTAACACTGATATACCCCGCACCCCTCACTGTAACACACTGATATACCTCACACCCCTCACTGTAACACTGATATAATCCACGCCCTTCACTGTAACACTGATATACCCCACAAACCTCACTGTAATACTGATATACCCCACACCCCTCAATGTAACACTGATATACCACACATCACTCACTGTAACACTTATGTACGTCGCAACATTCATTGTTACACCAATATACCCCACACCCCTCATTGTAACACTGATATACCACAAACACCTCACTGTAAGACTGATATAGCTTACAGCCCTCACTGTAACACTGATATAACCCACTCCCCTCACTGTAACACTGGTATAGCCCACACACCCCTGCTGTAATACTGATTTACCCCACACCCCTCAATGTAACACACTGATATATCCCACAACCCTCACTGTAACAATCATATATCCCACACCCCTCACTGTAACACTGATATAACTCATGTCCTTCACGTTAATACTGATATGCACTACACCCCTCTCTGTAACACTGATATATCCCACACCCCTCACTGTAAAACTGATATACCCCACACATCTCACTGTAATATTGATTTACCTCACACCCCTCACTGTAACTCTGATATATCCCACACCCCTCACTGTAACACTGATGTACCACACACACCTCACTTTAACACTGATGTACCTCGCAACATTCATTGTTACACCGATATACCCCACACCCCTCATTGTAACACTGATATACCACACACACCTCACTGTAAGACTGATATAGCTCACACCCCTCACTGTAACACTGATACACCTCACACCTTTCACTGCAACACTGCTATACCCCACACACCTCACTGTAACACTGATATACCCCACAACCCTCATTGTAACACTGATATACCCCATACCCCTCATTGAAACAATGATATACCCTACACCCCTCACTGTAATACTGATATATCCCACACCCCTCACTGTAACATTGGTACAGCCCAAACACCTCACTGGAACACTGATATACCCCCCACACCTCACTGTAACACTGATATAGCTCACACCCCTCACTGTAACACTTATATATCCCACACCCCTCACTGTAACACTGATATACCCCACAAACCTCACTGGAACACTGATATAGCTCACACCCCTCACTATAACACTGATATACCCCACACCCCACATTTTAATACTGATATACACCACACCCCTTACAGTAACACTGACATACACCACATCCCTCACTGTAACACTGAAATACATCCCACCACTTACTGTAACACTGATATGCCCCACACCCCTCACTGTAACACTGATTTACCCCACAGCTCTCACTGTAACGCTGATATGCCCCACAAACCCCACTGTAACACTGATATAGCTCACACCTCTCACTGTAATACTGATATACATCACAACCCTCAATGTAACACTGAGAAACCTCACACCCTTCACTGTAACACCGATATATCCCACACCCTTCACTGTAACACTGATATACCCTACAACCCTCACTGTAACACTGATATACCCCACACCCCTCATTGAAACACTGATATACCACACATCCCTCACTTTAATACTTATATACTCCACACCCCTCACTGTAACATTGATATACCCCACATCCCACCCTGTAAAACTGATATACACCACACCCCTCACTGTAACACTGATATACCCCACACACCTCACTGTAACACTGATATAGCTCACAACCCTCACTGTAACACTGATATATCCAACACCCCACATTGTGATACTGATATACACCACACCCCTCACTGTAACACACTGATATAACCCAAACCCCTCACTGTAACACTGATATACCTCATATCCCTCACTTTAACACTGATATGCAACACACCTCTCACTGTAACACTGATGTACCCCACACCTTTCAATGTAACACTGATATACCCCACACCCCTCATTGTAACACTGATATACCACACAATCTTCACTGTAACACTGATATACCACACACCCCTCACTGTAACATTGATATACCCACACGCCTGAATTTAACACTGATATACCACACACTCCTCACTGTAACGTTGATATACCCCACACCCCTCACTGTAACACTGATGTACCCCACACTCCTCAATGTAACACTGATATACCTCACATCCTTCACTCTAACATCGATATGCACCACTCCCTCACTGTAACATTGATAAAACCAAAACCCTCATTGCAACACTGATATACCCCACACCCCTCATTGTAACACTGATATACGCCACTCCCCTCACTGTAATACTGATATACCTCACACCCGTCACTGTAACACTGATATACCTCACACCCATCACTGTTGCACCGTTATACCCCACACCCCTCACTGTAATAATGACATACCACACAACCCTCAATGTAATACTGATATACCTCACACCCCTCACTTTAACACTGATATACCCCACAACCCTCACGGTAACAGTGATATACTCCACACCCCTCATTGAATCACTGATATATCCCACACCCCTCATTGTAATACTGATATTCACCACAACCCTCACTGTAACACTGATATAGCCCACACCCCTCACTGTAACATTGATATACCCCACATCCCTCTCTGTAAAACTGATATACACCACACCCCTCACTATAATACTGATATACCCCACACACCTCACTGTAACACTGATATATCCCACACACCTCACTGTAATACTGATATATCACACACCCCTCACTGTAATACTGATATACCGCACACCTGTCACTGTAACACTGAATTACCCCACACCTCTGATTGCAACATCCGAAAAACCACACACCTCTCATTGTAACACTGATATACACCTCACCCTCTACTGGATTACTGATATACCGCACGCCCCTCAGTGTAACACACTGATATACCTCACACCCCTCACTATAACACGGATATAACCCATACCCCTCACTTTAAAACAGATATACTACACACCCCTCACTGTAACACTGATATAACCCACACCCCTCACTGTAACACTGATATACACCACACACCTACTGTAATACTGATTTACCCCACACCCCCTCAGTGTAACACACTGATACACCACACACCTCTCACTGTAACACTGATATACCACAGCCCATTCACTGTAACACTGATATACCACACACCCCTCACATTAACACTGATATCTAGCACACCCCTCACTGTAACACTGATATACCCCACACCCCTCACTGTAACACTGATATACCCCACATCACTCACTGTAACACTGATATCCCCCACACCCCTTGCTTTAATACTGATATACCCCACAACCTTCATGGTAACACACAGATGTTCCCCACACCACTCACTGTAACACTGATATATCCCACACCCCCATCTGTAACACTGCTATAGCCCACACCCCTCACTGTAACACTGATATACCCCACACACCCCTACTGTAATACTGATTTACTCCACACCCCTCAATGTAACACACTGATATATCCAACAACCCTCACTGTAACAATGATATATCCCACACCCCTCACTGTAACACTGATATACCTCATGTCCTTCACGTTCATACTGATATGCACCACACCCCTTTCTGTAACACTGATATATCCCACACCCCTCACTGTAACACTGATATACCCCACACACCTCACTGTAATATTAATTTACCTCACACCCCTCACTGTAACTCTGATATATCCCACACCCCTCACTTTAACACTGATATACCCCACACCCCTCACTGTAACACTGATACACACAACACCCCTACTGTAATGCTGATTTACACCACCCCCCTCACTCTAACGCACAGATATATCCCACAACCCTCACTGCAACAATGATATATCCCACACCCCTCACTGCTACACTGATATACCACACATGCCTCACTGTAACACACATATATACCCCACACCCCTCACTGTAATACAGATATACCCGACTCCCCTCTTTGGAAAACTGATATATCCCACACCCCTCACTATTAAACTGATATCATTCACACCCCTCACTGAAAAAATGATATACCCCACACCCCTCATTGTTACACTGATATACACCACACCTCTCACTGCAACGCCGATATACTCCACACCTGTCACTGTAACACTGATATACCCAACACATCTCACAGTAACACTGATATATCCCACACACCTCACTATAATACTGATATACCTTACATCCCTCACTGTAACACTGATAGACCACACATCACTCACTGTAACACTGATGTACCTCACAACATTCATTGTTACACCGATATACCCCACACCCTTCATTGTAACACTGATATATCCCACACCCCTCACTGTAACGCTGATAAACCACACACCCCTTAATGTAATACTGCTATACCCCACACCCCTCACTGCAACAAACAGATATACCCCACACCTCTCACTGTAATACTGACATACGCCACATCCCTTACTGTAATACTGATATACCACGCATGCCTCACTGTAACACACATATATACACCACACCCCTCACTGTAATACTGATATACCCCACTCCCCTCTCTGTAAAACTGATATACACCACACCCCTCACTGTAACACTGATATACCCCACACACCTCACTTTAACACTGATATAGCTCACACCCCTCACTATAACACTGATATATCCCACAACCCTCATTGTATCACAGGTATAGCCCACACCACTCACTGTAACATTAATATAGCTCACACCCCTCACTGTAACACTGACATAACCCACATTCCTCACTGTAACACTGAAATACACCCCACCACTTACTGTAACACTGATATACCCCACACCACTTACTGTAATACTGATATACCCCACACCCCTCAATGTAACACACTGATATACCACACAACCCTCACTGTAACACTGATATACCCCACACCTCTCATTGAAACAATGATATACCCTACACCCCTCACTGTAATACTGATATACTCCACACCCCTCACTGTAGCACTGATATACCCCCCACACGTCACTGTAACACTGATATAGCTCACACCCCTCACTGTAACACTGACATACACCACATCCCTCACTGCAACACTGAAATACACCCCACCACTTACTGTAACACTGATATGCCCCACACCCCTCACTGTAAAACTGATTTACCCTACAACCCTCACTGTAACACTGATATACCCCACAACCCTCATTAAAACAGTGATATACCACACACCACTCACTTTAATACTTATAAACTCCACACCCCTCAATGTAACATTGATATACCCCACATCTATCCCTGTAAAACTGATATGTACGCACCCCTCACTGTAACACTGATATACCCCACACACCTCACTGTAACACTGATATACCTCACACCCCTCACTGTAACACGGATATAACCCATACCCCTCAATTTAAAACAGAAATACTACACACCCCTCACTGTAACACTGATATAACCCACACCCCTCACTGTAACACTGATATACACCACACACCTACTGTAATACTGATTTACCCCACACCCCTCACTGTAACACACTGATACACCACACACTCCTCACTGTAACACTGATATACCCCATACCATTCACTGTAACACTGATATACCACACACCCCTCACTGCAACACTGATATACCCCACACCACTCACTGTAACACTGATATACCCCACATCACTCACTGTAACACTGATATACCCCACACCCCTTGCTTTAATACTGACATACCCCAAAACCTTCATGGTAACACACAGATGTTCCCCACACCCCTCACGGTAACACTGGTATACCCCATACACCTCACTGTAACACTGATACAGCTTACACCCCTCACTGTAACACTGATATATCCCACACCCCTCTCTGTAACACTGGTATAGCCCACACCCCTCACTGTAACACTGATATACCCCACACACCCCTACTGTAATACTGATTTACCCCACATCCCTCAATGTAACACACTGATATATCCAACAACCCTCACTGTAACAATGATATATCCCACACCACTAACTGTAACACTGATATACCTCATGTCCTTCACGTTAATACTGATATGGACCACACCCCTCTCTGTAACACTGATATATCCCACACCCCTCACTGTAACACTGATATACCCCACACACCTCACTGTAATATTGATTTACCTCACACCACTCACTGTAACTCTGATATATCCCACACCCCTCACTGTAAAACTGATATACCCCACACCCCTACTGTAATACTGATTTACACCACCCCCCTCACTCTAACGCACAGATATATCCCACAACCCTCACTGTAACAATGATATATCCCACACCCCTCACTGCAACACTGATATACCACACATGCCTCACTGTAACACACATATATACCCCACACCCCTTACTGTAATACAGATATACCCGACTCCCCTCTTTGGAAAACTGATATATCCCACACCCCTCACTATTATACTGATATAATTCACACCCCTCACTGAAACACTGATATATCCCACACCCCTCATTGTTACACTGATATACCCCACACCTCTCACTGCAACGCCGATATACTCCACACCTGTCACTGTAACACTGATATACCCAACACATCTCACCGTAACACTGATATATCCCACACACCTCAGTATAATACTGATATACCTTACATCCCTCACTGTAACACTGATAGACCACACATCACTCACTGTAACACTGATGTACCTCACAACATTTTTTGTTACACCGATATACCCCACACAGTTTATTGTAACACTGATATATCCCACACCCCTCACTGTAACGCTGATAAACCACACACCCCTTACTGTAATACTGATATACCCCACACCCCTCACAGCAACACACAGATATATCCCACACCCCTCACTGTAATACTGATATACGCCACACCCCTTACTGTAATACTGATATACCACACATGCCTCACTGTAACACACATATATACACCATACCCCTCACTGTAATACTGATATACGCCACTCCCCTCTCTGTAAAACTGATATACACCACACCCCTCACTGTAACACTGATATACCCCACACACCTCATTTGAACACAGATATAGCTCATACCCCTCACTACAATACTGATATATACCACAACCCTCATTGTAACACAGGTATAGCCCACACAACTCACTGTAACATTAATATAGCTCACACCCCTCACTGTAACACTGACATAACCCACATCCCTCACTGTAACACTGAAATACACCCCACCACTTACTGTAACACTGATATACCCCACACCCCTCACTGTACCACACTGCTACACCCACACCGCTCACTGTAACACTGATATACCACACACACCTCACTGTAATACTGATATTCCTCACACCCCTCACTGTAACACTGATATACCTCACACCTTTCACTGCAACACCGATATACCCCAAACCCGTCACTGTAACACTGATAAACCCCACAACCCTCACTGTAACACTGATATACCCCACACCTCTCATTGAAACAATGATATACCCTACACCCCTCACTGTAATACTGATATACTCCACACCCCTCACTGTAGCACTGATATAGCCCACACCCTCACTGTAACACTGATATACCCCAAATCACTCGCTGTAAAACTGATATACACCACATCCCTCACTGTAACATTGATATATTCCACACCGCTCACTGTAATACTGGTACAGCCCAAACACCTCACTGGAACACTGATATACCCCCCACACCTCACTGTAACACTGATATAGGTCACACCTCTCACTGTAACACTGATATATCCCACACCCCTCACTGTAACACTGATATACCCCACACACCTCACTGGAACATTGATATAGCTCACACCCCTCACTATAACACTGATATAGCCCACACCCCTCATTGTAACACTGATATACCTCACACCACTCACTGAAACACTGATATACCCCACACCCCTCACTTTAATACTGATATACACCACACCCCTTACAGTAACACTGACATACACCACATCCCTCACTGTAACACTGAAATACACCCCAGCACTTACTGTAACACTGATATGCCCCACACCCCTCACTGTAACACTGATTTACCCTACAACCCTCACTGTAACACTGATATACCCCACACCCCTCATTGAAACACTGATATACCACACACCACTCACTTTAATACTTATATACTCCACACCCCTCACTGTAACATTGATATACCCCACATCCCTCCCTGTTAAACTGATATACACCACACCCCTCACTGTAACACTGATATACCCCACACACCTCACTGTAACACTGATATAGCTCACACCCCTCACTGTAACACTGATATATCCCACACCCCACACTGTAATACTCATATACACCACACCCCTCACTGTAACACACTGATATAACCCAAACCCCTCACTGTAACGCTGATATACCTCACACCCCTCACTGTAACACTGATATACCCCACACCCCTCACTGTAGCACTGATATACCCCACACCCCTCACTGTAACACTGATATACCACACTACCCTCACTGCAACATTGTTATACCCACACGCCTCACTGTAACACTGATATACCACACACTCCTCACTGTAAAGTTGATATACCCCACACCCCTCACTGTAACACTGATGTACCCCACACTCCTCAATGTAATACTAATATACCTCACACCCTTCACTGTAACATCGATATGCACCACTCCCTCACTGTAACATTGATATACCCCACAACCCTCACTTTAACACTGATATACCCCACAGCCCTCATTGTAACACTGATATACGCCACTCCCCTCACTGTAATACTGATATACCTCACACCCGTCACTGTAACACTGATATACCTCACACCCTTCACTGTTACACCGATATACCCCACACCCCTCACTGTAACAATGATATAGCACACAACCCTCACTGTAATACTGATATACCTCACACCCTTCACTTTAACACTGATATACCCCACAACCCTCACGGTAACACTGATATACTCCACACCCCTCATTGAAACACTGATATATCCCACACCCCTCACTGTAATACTGATATTCACCACAACCCTCACTGTAACACTGATATAGCCCACACCCCTCACTGTAACATTGATAAACCCCACATCCCTCCCTGTAAAACTGATATACACCACACCCCTCACTATAATACTGATATACCCCACACACCTCACTGTAACATTGATATAGCTCACATCGCTCATTGTAACACTAATATATCCCACACCATTCACTGTAACACTGATATACCTCACACCCCTCAATGTAACACTTATATAAACCACACCCTTCACTGTAACACTGATATACCCCACACATCTCACTGTAACATTGATAAACCCCACAACCCTCTCTGTAAAACTGATATACACCACACCCCTCACTATAATACTGATATACCCCACACACCTCACTGTAACACTGATATAGCTTACACCCCTCACTGTAACACTGATATATCCCACGCCCCTCACTGTAACACTGGTATAGCCCACACCCCTCACTGTACCACTGATATACCCCACACACCCCTACTGTAATACTGATTTACCCCACACCCCTCAATGTAACTCACTGATATATCCCACAACCCTCACTGTAACAATGATATATCCCACACCCCTCACTGTAACACTGATATACCTCATGTCCTTCACGTTAATACTGATGTGCACCACACCCCTCTCTGTAACACTGATATATCCCACACCCCTCTCTGTAACACTGATATACACCACACCCCTACTGTAATACTGATTTACACGACACCCCTCACTCTAACGCACAGATATATCCCACAACTCTCACTGTAACAATGATATATCCCACACCCCTCACTGTAACACTGATATACCACACATGCCTCACTGTAACACACATATATACCCAACACACCTCTTGTAATACAGATATACCCGACTCCCCACATTGTAAAACTGATATATCCCACACCCCTCACTATACTACTGATATAATTCACACCACTCACTGAAACACTGATATACCCCACACCCCTCAGTGCAACACCGATATACTCCACACCTGTCACTGTAACACTGATATACCCAACACATCTCACAGTAACACTGATATATCCCACACACCTCACTATAATACTGATATACCTTACATCCCTCACTGTAACACTGATATACCACACATCACTCACTGCAACACTGATGTACCTCACAACATTCATTGTTACACCGATATACCCCACACCCTTCGTTGTAACACTGATATATCCCACACCCCTCACTGTAACGCTGATAAACCACTTACCCCTTACTGTAATACTGATATACCCCACACCCCTCACTGCAACACACAGATACACCTCACACCCCTCACTATAATACTGATATACGCCACACCCCTTACTGTAATACTGATATACCACACATGCCTCACTGTAACACACATATATACACCACACCCCTCACTGTAATACAGATATACCCCACTCCCCTCTCTGTTAAACTGATATACACCACACCCCTCACTGTAACACACATATAGCTCACACCCCTCACTAAAACACTGATATATCCCACAACCCTCACTGTAAAACTGATATACCCCACGCCCCTTTCTGTAACACGGACATACCCCACACCCCTCATTGTAAAACTGATATACCCCATACCCGTCGCTGTAACACTGGTATACCCCATACACCTCACTCTAACACTGTTATAATCCACCCACTCATATTAACACTGATATACCTCACAGCCCTCACTGTAACACTGATATACACCACACCCCTCACTGTAAAACTGATTTTACCCACACACCTCACAGTCACACTGATATAACTCACAACCTTCACTGCAACACCGATATATCCCACACCCGTCACTGCAACACTAATATAACCCACACACCGCATTGTAACACTGATATACCCCACACCACTCATTGTAACTCTGCTATACCCACACCCCTCACTGTAATACTGATATACCCCACACCTCTCACTGTACCACTGATATACCCCACACCCTTTTCTGTAGTACTGATATACCCCACACCCCTCACTGTAACATAGAGATATACCTCACACCCCTCACTTTAATACTGATATACCCCACACCGCCCTCTGTAAAACTGATTTCCACCACAACCCTCACTGTAACACTGATATACCCCACACCCCTCAGTGTAACACTGATATACCCCACAACCCTCACTGTAACACTGATAAACCCCACACCTCTCACTGTAATACTGATATACGCCACACCCCGCACGATAACACTTATATACACCACTCATCTCACTTTAACACGGATATACCCCACACCCCTCACTGTAACACTGATACACCCCACACCCCTCACTGTAACACTGATGTTCCCCACACCCCTCATTGTAAATCTGATATACCCCATACGCCTCACTGTAACACTGATATACCCCACACCCCGCACTTTAACACTGATAAACCCTACACCCCTCTCTGCAAAACTGATATACCCCATACCCCTCACTGTAATACTGTTATACTCCATCCTCCCACAGTAGCACTGATATACCCCACACCACTCACTGTAACAGTGATATACCTCAACCCCCTCATTGTAACACTGATATACCCCACACCCGTCACTGCAACACTGATACACCCCACACCGCTCACTGTAACACTGATATACTCCATACCCCTCACTGAAACACTGATATACCACCTATCCTCACTGTAACACTGGTATACACCACTCCCCTACTCTAATACTGATATACCCCATACCCTTCACTGTAACACACTGATATACCACACACCCATCACTATAACACTGATATACCCCAAACCCCTCACTGTAACAGTAATATACCACATACCCCTCACTGTAACACTGATATATCCCACAACTCTCACTGCAACACTGATATACCACTCACCCCTCACTGTAACACTGATATACTCCACACCCCTCACTGTAACACTGATATACCCCACACTCCTCACTGTAAAACTGATATACCCCACACCCCTCACTGTATCACTGATATACACCACACCTCTTACTGTAACAGTGATATACACCACACCCCCCACTATAAAACTGGTATACCCCCCAACGCTCACTGTAACACACTGATATACCCCACACCCCTCACTGTAACTCTGATGAACCCCAGACCCCTCACTGTAACACTGATATACCAAACACCCCTCACTTTAACACTGATACACCTCACGCCCCTCACTGTAACACTGGTATACCCCACACCCTTCACTGTAACACTGATATACTCCACACCCCCAATGTAATACTGATATACCCCACACCGCAAACTGTAACACACTGATATCCCCCACACCCCTCACTGTAACACTGATATACACTACACCCCTACTGTAATAATGATATACCCCACAACCCTCACTGTAACACACTGATATATCACACACCCCTCTCTGTAACACTGATATATCGTACACCCCTCACTTTAAAACTAAGATACCACACACCCCTCACTGTAACACTGATATACCTAACACCACTCACTGTAACACTGATATAAACCACACCCCTAATGTAATACTTATATACACCGCAACTCGCACTATAATACTGATATACCCAACACCCCTCACTGTAACACACTGATATACCCAACACCCCTCACTTTAAATCTGAAGTACCCCATACCGCTCACTGTAAAACTGATATAACCCACACCTCTCACTGCAACACTGATATACCACTCACCCCTCACTCTAACTCTGAGAAACTCCACACCCCTCACTGTAACACTGATATACCCCACACCTCTCACTGCAACACTGATGTACCCCATACACACATATACCACACACTCCTCACTGTAACACTGATATACTCCATAACTCTCACTGTAAAAATGATATACACCTCACCCCTCACTGTAACACTACAATACCCAACACCCCTCACTGTAACACTGATATACCACACACCCCTACTGTAATAATGACATACCCCACAACCCGCACTGTAACACACTGATATACCACACACCCCTCACTGTAACACTGATATACCGCACAACCCTCACATTAACACTGATATACCCCACATCTCTCAGTGTAACACTGATATACCCCACAACCCTCACTGTAACACCGATATACCCCTCACCACTCATTGTAACACTGATATAGCTCACACTCCTTACTGTAACACTTATATACCTCACACACTTCACTGTAACACCGATATACCCCACAACCCTCACTGTAACACTGATATACCACACAGCCCTCATGTAACACGGATATACCCCACAGCCCTCATTGTAAAACTGATATACCGCTTACCCCTTACTGTAACACTGATATACCCCACACCCCTCACTGTAACACTGTTATACTCCATCCTCTCATAGTAACACTGATATACCCCATACCTCTCACTGTAACACTGATATACCTCACACCCCTCATTGTAACACCGATATACCTCACACCCCTCACTGCAAATGTGATACACCCCGCTCCCCTCACTGTAACACTGATAAACTTCACATCGCTCATTGTAAAACAGATATACCATACACACCTCATGTAATACTGAACTACCCCGCATCCCTCACTGTAAAACTGATTTTCCCCACACCCCTTACTGTAATACTGATATACCGCACACCCCTCACTGTAACACACAGTTATACCTCACACCCCTCACTGTAATACTGATATACCCCATAACCCTCTCTGTAAAAATGATATACACCACACCCCTCACTGTAAAACTGATAAACCCCACACACCTCATTGTAACACTGATATATCACACTCCCCTGTAATACTGATATACCTCACTTCTCTCACTGTAACACTGATATACCCCACACCCTTCAATGTAACAATGAACTACCCCACACCTCTCACTGCAACATCCGATATACCCCACACCACACCTCTCACTGCAACACTGATATACACCAAAACCCCCACTGTAATACTGATATACACCACACCCCTCACTGTAAAACTGATATAGTCCATTCCCCTCACTGTAACACTGATATACCACCACCCCTCAATGTAACACTGATATACATAACACCCCTACTGTAACACTGATATAACCCACACCTCTCACTGTAACACACTGATATACCATGCACCCCTCACTATAACACTGATATACCCCAAACCCCTCACTGCAACAATGATATACCACATACCCCTCACTGTAACACTGATATACCCCACACCTCTCACTGCAACACTGATATAACACTCACCCCTCACTTTAACACTGATAAACCCCACACCCATCACTGTAACACTGATATACACCACACCCCTCACTGTAACACTGATATACACCACACCCCCTACTACAACACTGATATACCCCACACCGCTAACTGTAGCACACTGATATAACCCACACCCCTCACTGTAACACTGATGTTCCGGATACCCTCACTGTAACACTGATATACCACACACCCCTCACTTTAACACTGATATACCTCACAACCCTCACTGTAACATTGATATACACCACACCCCTCACTGTACAACTGATAGACACCACACCCCCACTGCAATACTGATATACCCCACAACGCTCAATGTAACACTGATATACCACGCATCCCTCACTGTAACACTGATATGCACCACACCTCTCACTGTAACACTGATATCCCCCACACCCCTCACTGTAACACTGATTTACACCACACCCCTACTGTAATACTGATATACCCCTCAACCCTCACTGTAACACTGATATAGCACTCACCCCTCACTGTAACAAAGATATACCCCACACCGCTCACTGTAACACTGATATACCCCACACCACTCACTGTCACACCGATGTACCTCATACCCCTCACTGCAGCACTGATATACCACACACCCCTCACTGTAATACTGATATACCCCTCAACCCTCACTGTAACACTGATATACCCCATACCCCTCACTGTAACACTATTATACCAGAAACTCCTCACTGTATCACTGATGCAACACACACCCCTCACTTTAATACTGATATACCTCACACCCCTCACTGTAAAACTGATATACACCGCACCCCCCACTGTAATAATGGTATACCCCACACCCCTCACTGTAACACACTGATGTACCCGAGACCCCTCACTGTAATACTGATATACCCCATACCCCTCACTGTAACACTGATATACCACACACCCCTCACTGTAACACTGTTATACCTCATAGCACTCACTGTAACTCTGATATACCACACACCCCTCACTTTAAAACTGATATACCAAACACCCCTCACTGTAACACTGATATACGCCACACCCCTCACTGTAACACTGATGCAACCGACACCCCTCACTGTAACACTGATATACCTCACACCCCTCACTGTAACACTGATACACCTCACACACCTCTCTGTCACATTGATATACCCCACACACGTCACAGTAAAACTGACATACCTCACACCCTTCACTGTAACACCGATATACCCCACAGCCCTCACTGTAACACTGAAAAACCCCACACCCATCACTGTAACAGTGATATACCTCACACCCCTCATTGTAAAACTGATACACCCCATACGCCTCACTGTAACACTGATATACCCCACACCCCGCACTGTAAAACTGTTATACTCCACCCTCTCATAGTAGCACTGATATACCCCACACCCCTCACCGTTACACTGATATACCTCACACCCCTCACTGTAACACCGATATACTTCACACCCATCAATGTAATACTGATTTTCCCCACACACCTCACAGTAACACTGATATACCCCACACCTCTCACTACAACTCTGATATAGCACTCATCCCTCACTGTAACACTGATATACCCCACACCCCTCACTCTAACACTGATATACCCCACACCTCTCACTGTAACACTGATATACACCACACCCCCCACTGTAATACTGAAATACCCCAAACCCTCACTGTAATACACTGATATACCCCACACCCCTCACTGTAACACTGATATAACCCATACCTCTCATTGTAACACTGATATACTACGCACACCTCACTGTAACACTGATATACACCACTCCTCTCACTGTAACACTGATTTTCCCCACACACCTCACAGTAACACTGATATCACTCACACCCTTAACTGTAACACCGATATATCCCACACCCGTCACTGCAAAAGTGATATACCCCACACCCCTCACTGTAATACTGATATACCCCACATCCCTGAATGTAACACTGATATACCCCACACCTCTTATTGTAAAACTGATATCAACCACACCCCTCACTGCAAGGCACAGATGTACCTCACACCTCACACTGTAATACTGATATACCCCACACGCCTCTCTGTAAAACTGATATACACCTCAACCTTCACTGTAACACTGATATATCTCACACCCCTCACTGTAATACTGATATACCTCACTTCTCTCACTGTAACACTGATGTACCCCTCACCCCTCACTGTAACACTGAATTACCCCACACATCTCACTGCAACATAGATATACATCAAACCCCCCACTGTTTAACTGATATACCCCACACTCCTCAATGTAACACACTGATATACCCCACACCCCTCACTGTAACACTGGTATACCCCATAACCTTCACTGTAACACTACTATACCCCACACCCCTCATTGTAATATTGATATACCCCACACTCCCCAATGCAACAATGATATACCCCACACCTATCACTGTAAAACTGATATACCTCAAGCACCTCACTCTAACACTGATGTATCTCACACCCCTTACTGTAATACTGATATACCTCACTTCTCTCACTGTAACATTGAATTTCCCCACACACCTCACAGTAACACTGATATACCCCACACCTCTCACTGTAACACTGATATACCCCTCAACCCTCATGGTAACACTGATATACCCCACATCCTTTGCTGTAATACTGATAAACCCCCACCCCTCACTGTAACAAACAGATATACCTCACACCCATCACTGAATACTGATATATCCCACACCCCTCTCTGTAAAACTGATATACACCACAACCCTCACTGTAACACTGATATACCCAACACCCCTCACTGTAACACTGATATTCCGCACATCCCTCATTGTAACACTGATATACCCCATACCTCTCACGGTAACTCTGATATACCCCACACCCCTCACTGTAACACTGATATACCCCACAACACTCACTCCAAAACTGATATAATCCACACCCCTCATTGTAATACTGATTTTCACCACAACCCGACTGTAATACTGATATACCTCACACCCCTCACTGTATACTGATATACCCCATAACCCTCACTGCAACACTGATATACCCCACACCTCTCACTGCAACACTGATATACCACACACCCCTCACTACAACACTGATTTACCCCATGCCCCTCACAGTGATACTGATATACCTACCTTCTCTCAGTGCAACATCCGAAAAACCCCACACCTCTCACTTTCACACTGATATTCACCTCACCGCCCACTGCAATACTGATATACACCACACCCCTCACTGTAACACACTGATGTACCCCACACCCCTCACTGTAATTCTGATATACCCCAAACCTCACTGTAACACTAATATACACCACACCACTACTGTAATACTGATTTACCCCACGCTCCTCACTGTAACACACTGATAAACCACACACCTCTCAACGTAACACTGATCTACCCCATACCCCTTATGTAACACTGATATACCACACATCCCTCACTGTAACAACGAAATACCCCACACCTCTCAATGTAACACTGATATACCACACACCCCTCACGTTAACACTGATGTACCCCAGACCCTTCACTGTAAAACTGATATACCCCACCCCCCTCACTGTAATATGGATATACTTCACACCTCTCACTGTAACACTGA
The DNA here is from genome assembly GCF_044704955.1 of Pristiophorus japonicus. Lineage (NCBI taxonomy): Eukaryota > Metazoa > Chordata > Chondrichthyes > Pristiophoridae > Pristiophorus > Pristiophorus japonicus. The sequence goes on along the minus strand of NW_027254201.1, from coordinate 4,418,695 downwards.
TATACCCCACAAGCCTCAATGTAACACTGATATATCCCACTCCGCTCATTGTAACACTGAAATAAATCTTAACCCTCACTGTAATACTGATATACCCCACACCCCTCACTGTAAAATTGATATACCCCACACCCCTCACTGTAATACTGATAAACACCACACCCCTCACTGTAACACTGATATACCCCACACACCTCACTGTAACACTGATATACCACACAAGCCTCAATGTAACATTGATATATCCCACTCCGCTCATTGTAACACTGATATAAATCTTAACCCTCATTGTAATACTGATATACCCCACACCCCTCACTGTAACACTGTTAAAATGCACACCCCTCACTGTTACACCGATATACACAACACCCCTCATTGTAATACTGGTATACCACACACCCCTCACTGTAACACTGATATTCCCCGCACCACTCACTGCAACACTGATATACCCCACACCCCTCACTGCAACACTGATATACCCCACACCCCTCAATGTAACACTGATATTCCGCACACCCCTCACTGTAACACGGATATAGCACACACCCCTCACTGTATCACTGATATAAACCACACACCTCACTGTAACACTGATATAGCTCACACCCCTCACTATAATACTGATATACCGCACACCCCTTAGTATAACACACTGATATACCCCATACACCTCACTGCAAAACTAATATACCCCACAAGCCTCACTGTAATACTGATATTTCCCACTCCGCTCATTGTATCACTGATATACATCTTAACCCTCACTGTAACACTGATATACCCCACACCCCTCAGTGTAATACTGATATACCCCACACACCTCACTGTAACACTGATATAGCTCACACCCCTCAATGTAACACTGATAAATCCCACACCTCACACTGTAACACTCATATAGCCACAACCCTCTTTATAACCCTGATATACCTCACACGCTCACTGTAACACTGATATAGCTCACACCCCTTACATTAAAACTGATATACCACACACCCCTCAATGTAAAACTGGTATTCCCCGCACCCCTCACTGTAACACTGATTTACCCCACAGCCCTCACTGTTACACTGATTTACCCCGCACCCCTCACGTTAACACTGATATACCACGCACCCCTCACTGTAACACTGATATACTCCGCACCCCTCACTGTAACACTGATATAGCCCACACCCCTCACTGTAACACTGATATATCCCACTCCGTGCATTGTAACACTGATCTACATCCTAACCCTCACTGTAACACTGATAAACCCCACACCTCTCACTGTAACACCGATATCCCCCACACCCCTCATTGTAACACTGATATAGCTCACACCCCTCACTGTAACACTGATATATTCCACACCCCTCACTGTAATACTAATATAGCCCACAACCCTCACAGTCACACTGATACACCACACACCCCTCACTGTAACACCGATGTACACCACACCCCTCACTGTAACACTAATAAAATCCACACACCTCACGGTAACACTGATATACACCAAACCCCTCACTGTAACACTGAGATAACCCATACCCCATCACTGTGACACTGATGTAGCTCACACACCTCACTGTAACACTGATATATCATACACCCGTTATTGTAACACTAATATAGCCCACAACCCTCACTGTAACACTGATATACCCCACACACCTCAGTTTAACACTGATATAGCTCTCACCCCTCACTGTAACACTAATATTTCCCACATCCCTCACTATAATACTGATATACCGCACACCCCTCACTGTAACACACTGATCTACCCCATATACCTCACTGCAAAACTAATATACCCCACAAGCCTCACTGTAACACTGCTATATCCCATTCCGCTCATTGTAACACTGATATACATCTTAACCCTCACTGTAACACTGATATACCCCATACCCCTCAATGTAATACTGATATACCTCATACACCTCTCTGTAATACTGATATAGCTCACACCTCTCAATGTAACTCAGATAAATCCCACACCTTTCACTGCAACACTAATATAGCCCACAACCCTCACTGTAACCCTGATATACCCCACACACTCACTGTAACACTGATATATAGCACACACCTCATTGTAATGCTGATATACCCCACACCCCTCACTGCAACACCCATATGCACATCACCCCTCACTGTAACACTGATATACCACACACCCCTCACTTTAACACAGATATTCCCCACACCCCTCACTGTAACACTGATATACCCCACACCCCTTACATTAAAACTGATAAACCTCACACCCCTCACTGTAACACTGGTATTCCCTGCACCCTTCACTGTAACACTGATTTAACCCACAGCCTTCACTGTTACACTGATTTACCCCGCACCCCTCACGTTAACACTGATATACCACGCACCCCTCACTGTAACACTGATATACTCCGCACCCCTCACTGTAACACTGATATAGCCCACACCCCTCACTGTAACACTGATATATTCCACTCCGCTCATTGTAACACTGATCTACATCCTAACCTTCACTGTAACAATGATAAACCCCACACCTCTCACTGTAACACCGATATCCCCCACACCCCTCACTGTAACACTGATATACCACACAGCCCTCACTGTAACACTGATATACCCCACACACCTCACTGTAACACTGATATAGCTCACACCCCTCAATGTAACACTGATATATTCCACACCACTCACTGTAATACTAATATAGCCCACAATCCTCACAGTAACACTGATATACCCCACACACCAAACTGTAACACTGATATAGCTCACACCACACACTGTAACACTGATATTTCCTGCACCCCTCACTTTAATACTGATCTTCCGCACACCCCTAACTGTAACACACTGATATACCCCATACCCCTTACTGCAACAGTAATATACTCCACGCCCCTCACTGTAACACTGATCTACCGCACACCCCTCACTGTAACACTGATATACCCAACACACCTTACTTTAACACTGATATACCACACACCCCTCACTTTATCACTGATATTCCCACACCCCTCACTATAACACTGATAGACCCAACAGCCCTTATTTTAACACTGATATAACACACAACCCTCACTGTAACACTGATATTCCCCGCACCCCTCAATGTAACACTGATTTACCCCAAACCCCTCACTGTTACACTGATATATCCCGCACCCGTCACTGTAACACTGATATATCCCACACCCCTCTCTGTAACACTGATATACCCCACACCCCTCACCGTAACACTGATGTACCCCATTCCCCTCACTGTAACACTGATATACCCCACACCCCTCACCGTAACACTGATGTACCCCATTCCCCTCACTGTAACACTGATATACCCCACAAGCCTCACTGTAATACAGATATATCCCACTCCGCTCATTGTAAAACTGATATACATACTAACACTCATTTTAACACTGATACTCCCGACACCAACATTCCGTTGACTCTGGATCAGTTCCTATGGAGTTGAGAGTAGCCAATGTAACCCCACTTTTTAAAAAAGGAGGGAGAGAGAAAAAAGGGAATTATAGACGGTCAGCCTGACATCGGTAGTGGGTAAAATGATGGAATCAATTATTAAGGATGTCATAGCAGTGCATTTGGAAAGAGGTGACATGATAGGTCCAAGTCAGCATGGATTTGTGAAAGGGAAATCAAGCTTTACAAATCTTTTGGAATTTTTTGAGGATGTTTCCAGTAGAGTGGATAAGGGAGAACCAGTTGATGTGGTATATTTGGACTTTCAGAAGGCGTTCGACAAGTTCCCACACAAGAGATTGATGTGCAAAGTTAGAGCACATGGGATTGGGGGTAGTGTACTGACATGGATTGAGAACTGGTTGTCAGACAGGAAGCAAAGAGTAGGAGTAAATGGGTACTTGTCAGAATGGCAGGCAGTGACTAGTGGGGTACCGCAAGGTTCTGTGCTGGGGCCCCAGCTGTTTACACTGTACATTAATGATTTAGATGAGGGGATTAAATGTAGTATCTCCAAATTTGCGGATGACACTAAGTTGGGTGGCAGTGAGAGCTGCGAGGAGGATGCTGTGAGGCTGCAGAGCGACTTGGATAGGTTAGGTGAGTGGGCAAATGCATGGCAGATGAAGTATAATGTGGATAAGTGTGAGGTAATCCACTGTGGTGGTAAAAACAGAGAGACAGACTATTATATGAATGGTGACAGATTAAGAAAAGGGGAGGTACAAAGAGACGTGGGTGTCATGGTACATCAGTCATTGAAGGTTGGCATGCAGGTGCAGCAGGCGGTTAAGAAAGCAAATGGCATGTTGGCCTTCATAGCAAGGGGATTTGAGTACAGGGGCAGGGAGGTGTTGCTACAGTTGTACAGGGCATTGGTGAGGCCACACCTGGAGTACTGTGTACAGTTTTGGTCTCCTAACCTGAGGAAGGACATTCTTGCTATTGAGGGAGTGCAGCGAAGGTTCACCAGACTGATTCCCGGGATGGCGGTACTGACCTATCAAGAAAGACTGGATCAACTGGGCTTGTATTCACTGGAGTTCAGAAGAATGAGAGGGGACCTCATAGAAACATTTAAAATTCTGACGGGGTTAGACAGGTTAGATGCAGGAAGAATGTTCCCAATGTTGGGGAAGTCCAGAACCAGAGGTCACAGTGTAAGGATAAGGGGTAAGCCATTTAGGACCGAGTTGCGGAGGAACTTCTTCACCCAGAGAGTGGTGAACCTGTGGAATTCTCTGCCACAGAAAGTTGTTGAGGCCAATTCACTAAATATATTCAAAAAGGAGTTAGATAAGGTCCTTACTACTAGGATGATCAAGGGGTATGGCGAGAAAGCAGGAATGGGGTACTGAAGTTGAATGTTCAGCCATTAACTCATTGATTGGCGGTGCAGGCAAGAAGGGCCGAATGGCCTACTCCTGCACCTATTTTCTATGTTTCTATGTTTCTATGTTTCTATGTAACGCTGATATACCCCACACTGCTCAATATAATACTGAATTAACCCACACCCCTCAATCTAACACTGATATACCGCACATCCCTCATTGTAACACGGATATACCACTGAACCCTCACTGTTACACTGATATACCGCACACCCCTCTCTGTAACACGGATATACTCCACACCCTCACTGTAACACTGATATACCCCACAACCCTCACTGTAACACTGATCTACACAACAACCCTCACAGTAACACCGATATACCGCACACCCATCACTGTAACACAGATATACCCCACACCCCTCACTGTAACACTGATATATACCACATACCTCACTGTAACACTGAAATACACCACATCCCTCAATGTAACACTGATATATCCCACACCCCATCACTGTAACACTCATACACCACACACACCTCTCTGTAACACTGATATACACCACACACCTCACTGTCACACACTGATATACCCCACACCCCTCACTGCAACACTGATCTACCACACAACCCAGTGATATACCCCACACCCTGCACTGTAACACTGATATACCTCACACCCATCCCTGTAACACACTGATATACCCCACACCACTCACTGTAACACTGATAGACGCCACACCTCTCTCTGTAACACAGATATACACCACCCTCTCACTGTAACACTGATCGACCCCACAACCATCACTGGATCGGTGATATACCACACACGCCTCACTGTAAGACTGATATAAGCCACACCCCTCACTGTAACACTGATATAAACCACAAACATTACTGTAACACTGATATGCACAAAGCCCTCGCTGCAACACTGATATACCTCACACCCATCACTGTAACACTGCTATACACCACACCCCTCACTTTAACACTGATATACCCCACATCCCTCACTGTAAAACTGATCTACGCAACATCCCTCACTATAACACTGATATACCCCACACCCTTCACTGTAACACTGATATATCCCACACCCCTCACAGTAACTCTGATGTACCCAACACCATCACTGTAACACTGATATACACCACACAACTCACTGTAACACTGATATACCACACAACCCTCACCGTAACACTGATATACCCCACACCCCTCGCTGTAACACTGATATACACCACACACCTCACTGTAACAGACTGATATAACCCACACCTCTCACTGTAACACTGATCTACCCCACAACCCTCATTGTAACACTGATATACCCCTCACCTCTCACGATAACACTGATATACCCCACACCACTCACTGTAACACACTGATATATCCCACACCCCTCCCTTTAACACCTATATGCCACACACCTCACTGTAACACTGATATACACCACACCCCTCACTGTTACAGACTGATATAACCCACACCCCTCACTGTAACACTTATCTACCCCACACCCCTCACAGTAACACTGATATTTCCCACACCCCTCACTGTAACACTGATATTCCCCACACCCCTCTCTGTAACACTGATATACACCACACCCCTCACTGTAACACACTGATCTACCCCACAACACTCACTGTAACACTATTATATACTCCACATCCCTCACTGTAACACTGATACACCCAACACCCCTCACTGAAACACACTGATATACCCCAAACCACTCACTGTAACACTGATGTACCCCACAGCCCTATCTGTAACACAGATATACACCATCGCCCTCAATGCAACACTGATCTACCCCCAACCTTCACTGTAACGCTGATATACCCCACACCGCTCAATGTAATACTGAATTACCCCACACCCCTCAATCTAACACTGATATACCGCACATCCCTCATTGTAACACGGATATACCACAGAACCCTCACTGTTACACTGATATACCGCACACCCCTCTCTGTAACACGGATATACCCCACATCCTCACTGTAAAACTGATATATCCCACAAACCTCACTGTAACACTGATCTACACCACAACCCTCACAGTAACACTGATATACAGCACACCCATCACTGTAACACAGATATACACCACACCCCTCACAGTAACACTGATATACCCCACACCCCTCACTGTAACACTGATATAAACCACACACCTCACTGTAACACTGATATACACCACACCCCTCAATGTAACACTGATATATCCCACACCTCTCACTCTAACACTCATACACCACACACACCTCTCTGTAACACTGATATACGCCACACACCTCACTGTAACACACTGATATACCCCACACCCCTCACTGTAACACTGATCTACCCCACAACCCAGAGATATCCCACACCCCGCACTATAACACTGATATACCCCACACCCATCCCTGTAACACTGATAGACCCCACACCTCTCTCTATAACACAGCTATAACCCACTCACTGTAACACTGATCTACCCCACACCACTCACTGTAACACTGATAGACCCCACACCTCCCTCTGTAACACAGATATACACCACCCCCTCACTGTAACGCTGATGTAACACACACCCCTCAATGTAAGACTGATATACACCACACCCCTCACTGTATCATTGATATAAACCACAAACATCACTGTAACACTGATATGCACAAACCCCTCACTGTAACACTGATATACCCCACACCCCTCGCTGTAACACTGATATACCCCATAGCACTGACTGTAACACTGATATAACCCACACCCCTCACGGCTATACTGATACACCCCACACCACTCATTGTAACACTGATATACCTCACACCCATCGCTGTAACACTGATATAATCCACAACTCTCACTGTTACACTGATATACCCCGCACCCCTCACTGCAACACTGATATACCCCACACCACTCACTGTAACACTGATAACCCCACACCTCTCACAGTAACATTGATATACCCCACACTCCACACTGCAACACTGATAGACCCCACACCCCTCACTGTAAAGCTGATATACCCCACAGCCCTCACTGTAACGCTGATATACCCCACACCCCTCACTGTAACACTGATATACTCCATAGCACTCACTGTAACACTGATATACCCCACACCCCTCATGGCAATACTGATATACCCCACACCCCTCACTGTAACACTGATACACCTCACACCCCTCAGTGTAACACTGATATACTCCACACCCCTCAGTGTAACACTGTTATTCTCCACAACCCTCACTGCAACACTGATATACCTCACACCCCTCACTGTAACACTGATTTACCCCGCACACCTCAATTTAACACTGAAATATCGCGCAACCCTCAATGCAACACTGATACACCCCGCATCCCTCACTGTAACACTGATATACCCCACATGGCTCACTCTAACACTGATATATCCCGCACCCCTCGTTGTAAAACTGACAATACCCATACCACTCACTGCAACACTGATATACCTCACACCCCTCACTGTAAATGTGATATACCCCGCACCCCTCACTCTAACACTCATATACCCCACAGCCATCACTGTTACAGTGATATACCCCACAACCCTCACTGTAACAGTGATATTCCCCGCACCACTCACTGTAACACTGATATAAAACACACACCCCTCAATGTAACATACTGATATAACTCACACCCCTACCTGTAACACTGATTAACCCAACAACCCTCACTGTAACACTGATATACACCACACCCCTCCCTGTAACACACTGATATACCCCACACACCTCACTGTAAAACTGATATACCCCACACCCTTCTCTGTAACACATATATACACCACACCCTCACTGTAACACTAATCTACCGCACAACCTTCACTGTAACGCTGATATACCCCACACCCCTCACGGTAACACTGATATAATCCACACGGCTCACTGTAACACTGATATACCCAGCACCCCTCACTGTAACACTGATATACGCCACACCACTCACGGCAATACTGATATACCGCACTCCCCTCAATGTAACACTGATATAACTCACACCCTTCACTGTAACACTGATATACTCCACAACCCTCACTGTAACACCGATATATCCTGCACCACGCTGATTTTCCCCGTACCCTCACTTTAACACTGATATACAACGCAACCCTCAATGTAAAACTGATATACCCCACACCCCTCACTGTAACACTGATATACCCCACACCACTCACTGCAACACTGATATACCTCACACCCCTCACTGTAACAATAATATACCCCGCACCATTCGCTGCAACACTGATATACCCCACAGCCCTCAATGTAACACTGATATATACGCTCTCCCCGCAATGTAACACTGATATACCTCACACCCCTCACTGTAACACTGATATACTCCACAACCCACACTGTACCACCGATATATCCTGCACCACTCACTGTATCACTGATAGACCCCACATGGCCCACTGTAACACCGTTATACCCCACAGCCCCCACACGTTAACACTTATATAACCCACACCCCTCACAGTAACAGTGATATACCCCGCACTACTCACTGCAACACTGATATATCCCAGACCCCTCACTGTAACACTGATATACCTCACACCACTCACTGTAACAATGATACACTCCACAGCCCTCACTGTAACACTTATTAACTCGCACCCCTCACTATAACAATGATATTCCCCCACCCCTCACTTTAAAACTGAAAAACCCGGCAACGCTCAATGTAACACTGATATACCCCACACCTCTCACTGTAACATTGATATACACCACAGCCCTCACTGTAACGCTTATATACCGCACACTACTCACTGTAACACTGATATACAGCATAGCACTCACTGTAACACTGATATACCCCACACCCATCACTGTAACACTGATATACCCCACACCCCTCACTGTAACACTGATATACCTCACACCACTCAATGTAACAATGATATACTCCACAACCCTCACTGTAACAATTATAAACTCGCACCTCTCACTATAACAATGATATTCCCCCACCCCTCACTTTAAAACTGAAAAACCCGGCAACGCTCAATGTAACACTGATATACCCCACACCTCTATCTGTAATACTGATATACATCACACCACTCAATGTAACAATGATACACCCCACAATCCTCACTGTAAAACTGATATACCCCGCACCCTTCACTGTAACACTTGTACCCCAAGTCCCTCACTCTAACACTGATATACAACACACCCCTCACTGTAACACTGATATTACCCGCACCCCTCACTGTTACACTGATTTCCCACACACCCCTCACTGTAACACTGATATACCCCACACCCCTCACTTGAATACTGATTAACCCCGCACCCCTCACTTTAACACTGATATACCCCGCACCCCTCACTATAACACTGATATACACCACACGGCTCACTGTATCACTGATCTTCCCAAACCCCTCACTGTAACACTGATATACCCCACACCCCTCATTGTAACACTGATATACCTCACACCCCTCACTGTGACACTGATATACCCCGCACCCCTCACTGTAACACTGATATACCCCACAGCCCTCACTGTAACACTGATATACCCCGCAACCCTCACAGCAATACTGATATACCGCACACCCCTCACTGTAACACTAATATACCTCAAACCCCTCAATGAAACACTGATATACTCCACAACCCTCACTGTAACACTGAACAACACCGCACCTCTCACTGTAACACTGATATACCCCACACCCCTCACTGGAAAACTCAGATATAAACCACACCCCTCACTGTAACACTGATATTCCCCGTACCACTCAATGTAACGCTGATATACCCCACAGCCCTCACTGTCAAACTGATATACCCCACACCCCTCACTGTAACACTGATATACCTCACACCACTCAATGTAACAATGATACACTCCACAACCCTCACTGTAACAATTATAAACTCGCACCCCTCACTATAACAATGATATTCCCCCACCCCTCACTTTAAAACTGAAATACCCGGCAACCCTCAATGTAATACTGATATACCCCACACCTCTCACTGTAACACTGATATACCCCATAGCACTCAATGTAACACTGATATACCCCACACCCATCACTGTAACATTGATATACCCCACACCCCTCAATTTAATACACTGATATACCCCACAATCCTCACTGTAACACTGATATACCCCGCAATCCTCACCATAACAACGATATACCCCAAGGCCCTCACTCTAACACTGATATACAACACACCCCTCACTGTAACACTGATATTCCCCGCACTCCTCACTGTTACACTGATATACCACACACCCCTCACTGTAACACTGATAGAACCCACACCCTTCACTGGAATATTGATTTACCCCGCACCCATCACTGTAACACTGATATACCCCACACCCCTCACTGTAACACTGATATACCTCACACCCCTCACTGTGACACTGATATACCCCGCACACCTCACTGTAACACTGAAATACCCCACTGCCCTCACTGTAACACTGATATACCCCGCAACCCTCACGGCAATACTGATATACCGCACAAACCTCACTGTAACACTAATATACCTCACACCCCTCAATGAGACACTGATATACTCCACAACCCTCACTGTAACAGTGATATTTTCCGCACCACTCACTGTAACACTGATATACCCCGCACCCCTCAATGTAACACTGATTTACCTCACACCGCTCACTGTGACACTGATTTACACCGCACCCCTCACTTTAACGCTGATATACCCCGCATTCCTCAATGTGACACTAGTATACCCCGCTACCCTCACTGTAACACTGATTTACTCCACACCCCTCACTGTAGCACCGTTATACCCCACAACCATCACTGTAACACTCATATACCACACAACCTTCACTGTAACAATGATATAACCCGCACCCCTCACAGTAACACTGATAAATCCCACACGCCTCAGTGTAACACTGATATAAACCCACACCCCTCACTGCAACACTGATATACACCATACCCCTCACTTTAACACTGATATACCCCACACCCCTCACTGTAACACTGATATACCCCACAGTCCTCACTGTGACATTGATATACCCCACACCACTGTAACACTGATATACCCCACACACCTCACGGTAACACACTGATATGACACACACCCCTCATTGTTACACTGATTTAAACCTCACCCCTCACTGTAAAACTGATATACCCCACACACCTCACTGTAATACTGATATACCTCACACCCCTCACTGTAACACTGATATTCCCCGCACCCCTCACTGTCACACTGATATACCACACAGCCCGCACTGTTACACTGATATACCCTACACACCTCACGGCAATACTGATATTCCTCACACCCCTCACTTTAACACTGATATACCTCACACCCCTCACTGTTACACTGATATAGTCAACAACCCTCACTGTAACAGTGATATTCTCCACACCACTCACTGTAACACTGATATACCCCACACCCCTCACTGTAACACACTGAAAAACCCCACACCCCTCACTGTTACACTGATATACCACACACCGCTCACTGTAACACTGATATTCCCCGCACCCCTCACTTGAATACTGATATAACCCGCAACGCTCAATGTAAAACTGATATACCCCATACCCCTCACTGTAACACTGATATACCCCATAGCACTCACTGTAACACTGCTATACCCCACACCCATCACTGTAACACTGATATACCTCACACCACTCACTGTAACACACTGATATACCCCACACCCCTCACTGTAACACTGATATACCCCGCACCCGTCCCTGTAACACCGATATACCCCAAATCCCTCACTCTAACAGAGATATACCACACACCCCTCACTGTAACACTGATATTCCCCACACCCCTCACTGTAACACTGATATACCCCAAACCCCTCAATGTAACACTGATATACCTCACGCACACCTCACTATAATGCTGATTTTCACCGCACCCTCACTTTAACACTGATATACAACGCAACCCTCAATGTAAAACTGATATAAACCCACACCCCTCACTGTAACACTGATATACCCCACACCACTCACTGCAACACTGATATAACTCACATCCCTCACTGTAACAATAATATACCCCGCACCATTCGCTGTAACACTGATATACCCCACAGCCCTCAATGTAACACTGATATACGCCACACCACTCATGGCAATACTGATATACCGCACTCCCCGCAATGTAACACTGATATACCTCACACCCCTCACTGTAACACTGATATACTCCACAACCCTCACTGTAACATCGATATATCCTGCACCACTCACTGTATCACTGATAGACCCCACATGGCCCACTGTAACACCGTTATTCCCCACAGCCCCCTCACGTTAACACTTATATAACCCACACCCTTCACTGCAACAGTGATATACCCCGCACTACTCACTGCAACACTGATATATCCCAGACCCCTCACTGTAACACTGATATATCGCACAGCCCTCACTGTCACACTGATATACCCCACACCCTTCACTGTAACACTGATATACCTCACACCACTCACTGTAACAATGATACACTCCACAACCCTCACTGTAACACTTATTAACTCGCACCCATCACTATAACAATGATATTCCCCCACCCCTCACTTTAAAACTGAAAAACCCGGCAACGCTCAATGTAACACTGATATACCCCACACCTCTCACTGTAACATTGATATACACCACAGCCCTCACTGTAACGCTTATATACCCTATACTACTCACTGTATCACTGATATACACCATAGCACTCACTGTAACACTGATATACCCCACACCCATCACTGTAACACTGATATACCCCACAACCCTCACTGTAACACACTGATATGCCGCACAATCCTCACTGTAAAACTGATATACCCCGCACCCCTCACTGTAACACCGATGTAACCCAAGTCCCTCACTCAAACACTGACATACAACACACCCCTCACTGTAACACTGGTATTCCCCGCACCCCTCACTGTTACACTGATTTCCCACACATCCCTCACTGTAACACTGATGTACCCCACACCCCTCACTTGAATACTGATTAACCCCGCACCCCTCACTTTAACACTGATATACCCCGCACCCCTCACTATAACACTGATATACCCCACACGGCTCACTGTATAACTGATCTTCCCACACCCCTCACTGTAACACTGATATACCCCACACCCCTCATTGTAACACTGATATACCTCACACCCCTCACTGTGACACTGATATACCCCGCACCCGTCACTGTTACACTGATATACCCCACAGCCCTCACTGTAACACTGATATACCCCGCAACCCTCATAGCAATACTGATATAACGCACACCCCTCACTGTAACACTAATATACCTCACACCCCTCAATGAAACACTGATATACTCCACAACCCTCACTGTAACACTGAACAACCCCGCACCTCTCAGTGTAACACTGATATACCCCACACCCCTCACTGGAAAACTCAGATATAAACCACACCCCTCACTGTAACACTGATATTCCCCGTACCACTCACTTTAACACTGATATACCCCACACCCCTCACTGTAAGACTGATTTACCTCACACCCCTCACTGTGACACTGATTTACCCCGCACCCCTCAATGTAGCACCGTTATACACCACAACCCTCACTGTAACACTCATATACCCCACACCCCTCACTGAAACACTGATATAAATCACACCCCTCACTGTAACACTGATACACTATACAACCCTCACTGTACACTGATATACCCCGCACCCATCACTGTAACACGGATATACCCCACACCCCTCACTTTAACACACTGATATGCCACACACCCCTCACTGTAACACTGAGCTACACCGCACCCCTCACTGTAACACCGATATACCCCAAATCCCTCACTCTAACACTGATATACCCCACACCCCTCACTGTTACACTGATTTAAACCGCACCCCTCACTGTAAAACTGATATACCCCACACACCTCACTGCAACACTGACACACCTCACACCCCTCACTGTAACACTGATATACCCCGCACCCCTCACTGTAACACTGATATACCCCACAGCCCGCACTGTTACACTGATATACCCCACACACCTCACGGCAATACTGATATTCCTCACACCCCTCACTGTAACACTGATATACCTCACACCCCTCACTATTACACTGATATAGTCAACAACCCTCACTGCAACAGTGATATTCTCCGCACCACTCACTGTAACACTGATATACCACACACCACTCACTGTAACACTGATAAACCCCACACCCCTCACTGTAACACACTGAAAAACCCCACACCCCTCACTGTTACACTGATATACCCCGCACCCCTCACTGTAACATGATATTCCCTACACCCCTCATTGCAACACCGGTATACCACACACCCCTCACTGTCACACTGATATACCACACACCGCTCACTGTATCACTGATATTCCCCGCACCCCTCACTTAAACACTGATATAACACGCAACCCTCAATGTAAAACTGATATACCCCACACCCCTCACTGTACCATTGATATACCCCACACCCCTCACTGTAACACTGATATATCCCACAGCACTCACTGTAACACTGATATACCCCACACCCATCACTGTAACACTGATATACACCACACCACTCACTGTAACACACTGATATACACAACACCCCTCACTGTAACACTGATATACCCCGCACCCCTCCCTGTAACACCGATATACCCCAAATCGCTCATTCTAACACAGATATACCACACACCCCTCACTGTAACACTGACATTCCCCACACCCCTCAAAGTAACACTGATATACCTCACGCACGCCTCACTCTAATGCTGATTTTCCCCGCACCGTCACTGTAACACTGATATACAACGCAACTCTCAATGTAAAACTGATATACCCCACACCCCTCACTGTAACACTGATATAACCCACACGGCTCACTGTAACACTGATATACCCAGCACCCCTCACTGTAACACTGATATACCCCACACCACTCACTGCAACACTGATATACCTAACACCCCTCACTGCAACAATAATATACCCCGCACCATTCGCTGTAACACTGATATACCCCACAGCCCTCAATGTAACACTGATATACGCCACACCACTCACGGCAATACTGATATACCGCACTCCCCGCAATGTAACACTGATATACCTCACACCCCTCACTGTAACACTGATATACTCCACAACCCTCACTGTAACA
The DNA here is from genome assembly GCF_044704955.1 of Pristiophorus japonicus. Classification (NCBI taxonomy): domain Eukaryota; kingdom Metazoa; phylum Chordata; class Chondrichthyes; family Pristiophoridae; genus Pristiophorus; species Pristiophorus japonicus. The sequence continues at coordinate 4,402,655 of NW_027254201.1, read as the reverse complement.
CTGATATATCGTGCACCACTCACTGTATCACTGATATACCCCACATGGCCCACTGTAACACCGTTATACCTCACACCCCTCACTGTAACACACTGATATGCCACACACCTCTCACTGTAACACTGAGCTACAACGCACCCTTCACTGTAACACCGATATACCCCAAATCCCTCACTCTAACACTGATATACCCCACACCCCTCACTGTTAAACTGATTTAAACCGCACCCCTCACTGTAAAACTGATATACTCCACACACCTCACTGTAACACTGATATACCTCACACCCCTCACTATAAGACTGATATACCCCGCACCCCTCACTGTAACACTGATATACCCAACAGCCCGCACTGTTACACTGATATGCCCCATACACCTCACGGCAATACTGATATTCCTCACAACCCTCACTGTAACACTGATATACCTCACACCCCTCACTGTTACACTGATATACTCCGCAACCCTCACTGTAACAGTGATATTCTCCGCACCACTCACTGTAACACTGATATACCACACACCACTCACTGTAACACTGATAAACCCCACACCCCTCACTGTAACACACTGAAAAACCCCACACCCCTCACTGTTACACTGATAAACCCCGCACCCCTCACTGTAACACTGATATTAACTACACCCCTCACTGCAACACCGGTATACCACACACCCCTCACTGTCACACTGATATACCACACACCGCTCACTGTAATACTGATATTCCCCGCACCCCTCACTTTAATACTTATATAACCCGCAACCCTCAATGTAACACTGATATAACCCACACCCCTCACTGTAACATTGATATACAACACAGCCCTCATTGTTTCACTGATATACCCCACACCCCTCACTGTAATGCTGATATACCCCATACCACTCACTGTAACACTGATATACCCCACACCCCTCATTGTAACACTGATATAACCCACACGGCTCACTTTAACACTGATAAACCCAGCACCCCATCACTGTAACACTGATATACCCCACACCACACACTGCAACACTGATATACCTCATACCGCTCATTGTAACAATGATATACCCCGCACCATTCGCTGTAACACTGATATACCCCACAGCCCTCACTGTAACACTGATATACGCCACAGCACTCACGGCAATACTGATATACCGCACTCCCCTCAATGTAACACTGATATACCTCACACCCTTCACTTTAACACTGATATACTCCACAACCCTCACTGTAACACTGATATATCCTGCACCACTCACTGTAACACTGATATACCCCATATGGCCCACTGTAACACCGTTATACTCCACAGCCCCCTCACGTTAACACTTATATAACCCACACCCCTCACTGTAACAATGATATTCCCCCACCCCTCACTTTAAAACTGAAATACCCGGCAACCCTCAAAGTAACACTGATATACCCCACACCTCTCACTGTAACATTGATATACACCACAGCACTCACTGTTACACTGATATACCCCACACCCCTCACTGTAACGCTTATATACACCACACCACTCACTGTAACACTGATATACCCCATAGCATTCACTGTAACACTGATATACCCCACAATCCTCACTGTAACACTGATATACCCCGCACCCCTCACTGTGACACCGATATACCCCAAGTCCCTCACTCTAACACTAATATACAACGCACCCCTCACTGTAACCCTGATATTCCCCGCACTCCTCACTGTTACACTGATATACCACACACCCCTCACTGTAACACTGATATAACCCACACCCCTCACTGGAATACTGATTTACCCCGCACCCCTCACTTTAACACTGATATACCCCGCATCCCTCACTGTAACACTGATATACCCCACACCCCTCACTGTAACTCTGATATACCTCACACCCCTCACTGTGACACTGATATACCCCGCACCCCTCACTGTAACACTGATATACCCCACTGCCCTCAGTGTAACACTGATTTACCCCGCAATCCTCACGGCAATACTGATATACCGCACAAACCTCACTGTAACACTAACATACCTCACACCCCTCAATGAAACACTGATATACTCCACAACCCTAAATGTAACACTGAACAACCCCGCACCTCTCACTGTAACACTGATATACCCCACACCCCTCACTGGAAAACTCAGATATAACCCACACCCCTCACTGTAACATTGATATTCCCCGTACCACTCACTGTAACACTGATATACCCCACACCCCTCATTGTAACACTGATTTAGCTCACACCCCACATTGTGACACTGATTTACCCCGCACCCCTCACTTTAACGCTGATATACCCCGCATCCCTCAATGGGACACTAGTATACCCCGCAACCCTCACTGTAACACTGATTTACTCCACACCCCTCATTGTAGCACCGTTATACCCCACAACCATCACTGCAACACTCATATACCACACAACCTTCACTGTAACAATGATATAACCCGCAACCCTCACAGTAACACTGATAAATCCCAAACGCCTCAGTGTAACACTGATATAACACCACACCCCTCACTGCAAAACTGTTATACACAATACCCCTCACTTTAACACTGATATACCCCACACCCCTCACTTTAACACTGATATACCCCACACCCCTCACTGTAACACCGATATACCCCACAGTCCTCACTGTGACATTGATATACCCCACACCACTGTAAAACTGATATACCCCACACCCCTCACTGTAACACACTGATATGCCACACACCCCTCACTGTAACACTGAGCTACACCGCACCGCTCACTGTAACACCGATATACACCAAATCCCTCACTCTAACACTGATATACCCCACAACCCTCACTGTTACACTGATTTAAACTGCACCCCTCACTGTAAAACTGATATACTCCACACACCTCACTGTAATACTGATATAGCTCACACCCCTCACTGTAACACTGATATACCCCGCACCCCTCACTGTAACACTGATATACCCCACAGCCCGCACTGTTACACTGATATACCCCACACACCTAACGGCAATACTGATATTCCTCACACCCCTCAATGTAACTCTGATATACCTCACACCCCTCACTGTTACACTGATATAGTCAACAACCCTCACTGTAACAGTGATATTCTCCGCACCACTCACTGTAACACTGATATACCACACACCACTCACTGTAACACTGATAAACCCCACACCCCTCACTGTAACACACTGAAAAACCCCACACCCCTCACTGTTACACTGATATACCCCGCACACCTCACTGTACCATTGATATCCAACACAGCCCTCACTGTTTCACTGATATACAACACAGTCCTCACTGTTTCACTGATATACCCCACACCCCTCAATGTAACGCTGATATACCCCACACCCCTCACTGTAACACTGATATACCCCATAGCACTCACTGTAACACTGATATACCCAACACCCATCACTGTAACACTGATATACACCACACCACTCACTGTAACACACTGATATACCCCACAGCCCTCACTGTAACACTGATTTACCCCGCACCCCTCCCTGCAACACCGATATACCCCAAATTCCTCACTCTAACAAAGATATACCACACACCCCTCACTGTAACACTGATATTCCCCACACCCCTCACTGTAACACTGAAATACAACAAACCCCTCAATGTAACACTGATATACCTCACGCACCCCTCACTCTAATGCTGATTTTCCTCGCACCCTCACTTTAACACTGATATACAACGCAACCCTCAATGTAAAACTGATCTACCCCACACCCCTCATTGTAACACTGATATAACCCACACGGCTCACTGTAACACTGATATACCCAGCACCCCTCACTGTAACACTGATATACCCCACACCACTCACTGCAACACTGATATACCTCACACCCCTCACTGTAACAATAATATACCCTGCACCATTCGCTGTAACATTGATATACCCCACAGCCCTCAATGTAACACTGATATACGCCACACCACTCACGGCAATACTGATATACCGCACTCCCCACAATGTAACACTGATATACCTCACACCCCTCACTGTAACACTGATATACTCCACAACCCTCACTGTAACACTGATATATCCTGCACCACTCACTGTATCACTGATATACCCCACATGGCACACTGTAACACCGTTATACCCCACAGCCCCCTCACGTTAACACTTATATAACCCACACCCCTCACTGTAACAGTGATCTACCCCGCACTACTCACTACAACACTGATATATCCCAGACCCCTCAATGTAACACTGATATATCCCACAGCCCTCACTGTCACACTGATATATCCCACACCCCTCACTGTAACACTGATATATCCCACACCCCTCACTGGAATACTGATTTACCCCGCACCCCTCACTTTAACACTGATATACCCCGCACCCATCACTATAACACTGATATACCCCACACGGCTCACTGTATCACTGATCTTCCCGCACCCCTCACTGTAACACTGATATAACCCACACCCCTCACTGTAACACTGATATACCTCACACCCCTCAGTGTGACACTGATATACCCCGCACCCCTCACTGTAACACTGATATACCCCACAGCCCTCACTGTAACACTGATATACCCCGCAACCCTCACAGCAATACTGATATACCGCACACCCCTCACTATAACACTAATATACCCCACACCCCTCACTGGAAAACTCAGATATAACCCACACCCCTCACTGTAACACTGATATTCCCCGTACCACTCACTGTACACTGATATACCCCACACCCCTCAATGTCACATTATTATACCCCGCAACCCTCACTGTAACACTGATTTACTCCACACCCCTCACTGTAGCACCGTTATACCCCACAACCCTCACTGTAACACTCATATACCCCACACCCCTCACTGTAACACTGATATACCTCACACCCCTCACTGTAACACTGATACACTCGACAACCCTCACTGTACACTGATATACCCCGCATCCATCACTGTAACATTGATATACCCCACACCCCTCACTGTAACACACTGATATGCCACACACCCCTCACTGTAACACTGAGCGACACCGCATCCCTCACTGTAACACCGATAAACCCCAAATCCCTCACTCTAACACTGATATACCCCACACCCCTCACTGTTACACTGATTTAAACCGCACCCCTCACTGTAAAACTGATATACTCCACACACCTCACTGTAACACTGATATACCTCACACTCCTCACTGTAACACTAATATACCCCGCACCCCTCACTGTAACACTGATATACCCAACAGCCCGCACTGTTACACTGATATGCCCCATACACCTCACGGCAATACTGATATTCCTCACACCCCTCACTGTAACACTGATATACCTCACACCCCTCACTGTTACACTGATATACTCCACAACCCTCACTATAACAGTGATATTCTCCGCACCACTCACTGTAACACTGATATACCACATACCACTCACTGTAACACTGATAAACCCCACACCCCTCACTGTAACACACTGAAAAACCTTACACCCCTCACTGTTACACTGATATACCCCGCACCCCTCACTGTAACACTGATATTAACTACACCCCTCACTGCAACACCGGTATACCACACACCCCTCACTGTCACACTGATATACCACACACCGCTCACTGTAACACTGATATTCCCCGCACCCCTCACTTTAACACTTATATAACCCGCAACCCTCAATGTAACACTGATATACCCCACACCCCTCACTGTAACATTGATATACAACACAGCCCTCATTGTCTCACTGATATACCCCACACCCCTCACTGTAACGCTGATATACCCCACACCCCTCACTGTAACACTGATATACCCCATACCACTCACTGTAACACTGATATACCCCACACCCCTCACTGTAACACTGATATACACCGCACCCCTCACTGTAACACCGACATACCCCAAATCCCTCACTCTAACACAGATATACCACACAGTCCTCACTGTAACACTGATATAACCCACACGGCTCACTGTAACACTGATATACCCAGCCCCCATCACTGTAACACACTGATATACGCCACACCCCTCAATGTAACACTGATATACCTCACGCACCACTGACTCTAATGCTGATTTTCCCCGCACCCCTCACTTTAACACTGATATACAAAGCAACCCTCAATGTAACACTGATATACCCCACACCCCTCACGGTAACACTGATATAACCCACACGGCTCACTGTAACACTGACATACCCAGCACACCTCACTGTAACACTGATATACCCCACACCACTCACTGCAACACTGATATACCTCATACACCTCACTGTAACAATGATATACCCCGCACCCTCACTTTAACACTGATATACAACGCAACCCTCAATGTAAAACTGATATACCCCACACCCCTCACTGTAACACTGATATAACTCACACGGCTCACTGTAACACTGATATACCCAGCACCCCTCACTGTAACACTGATATACCCCACACCACTCACTGCAACACTGATATACCTCACACCCAACACTGTAACAATAATATACCCCGCAACATTCGCTGTAACACTGATATACCCCACAGCCGTCAATGTAACACTGATATACGCCACACCACTCACGGCAATACTGATATACCGCAATCCCCGCAATGTAACACTGATATACCTCACACCCCTCACTGTAACACTGATATACTCCACAACCCTCACTGTAACACTGGTATATCCTGCACCACTCACTGTATCACTGATATACCCCACATGGCCCACTGTAACACCGTTATACCACACAGCCCCCTCACGTTAACACTTATATAACCCACACCCCTCACTGTAACAGTGATCGACCCCGCACTACTCACTGCAACACTGATATATCCCAGACCCCTCACTGTAAAACTGATATATCCCACAGCCCTCACTGTAACACTGATATACCTCACACCACTCACTGTAACAATGATACACTCCACAACCCTCACTGTAACACTTATTAACTCGCACCCCTCACTATAACAATGATATTCCCCCACCCCTCACTTTAAAACTGAAAAACCCGGCAACGCTCAATGTAACACTGATATACCCCACACCTCTCACTGTAACATTGATATACACCACAGCCCTCACTGTAACGCTTATATACCCCACACTACTCACTGTAACACTGATATACACCATAGCACTCACTGTAACACTGATATACCCCACACCCATCAATGTAACACTGATATACCCCACACCCCTCACTGTAACACACTGATATACCCCACAATCCTCACTGTAAAACTGATATACCCCGCACCCCTCACTGTAACACCGATGTACCCCAAGTCCCTCACCCTAACACTGATATACAACACACCCCTCACTGTAACACTGATATTCCCCGCACCCCTCACTGTTACACTGATTTCCCACACACCCCTCACTGTAACACTGATATACCCCACACCCCTCACTGGAATACTGATTTTCCCCGCACCCCTCACTTTAACACTGATATACCCCGCACCCATCACTATAACACTGATATACCCCACACGGCTCACTGTATCACTGATCTTCCCGCACCCCTCACTGTAACACTGATATAACCCACACCCCTCACTGTAACACTGATATACCTCACACCCCTCAGTGTGACACTGATATACCCCGCACCCCTCACTGTAACACTGATATTCCCCGCACCCCTCACTGTTACACTGATTTCCCACACACCCCTCACTGTATCACTGATATACCCCACACCCCTCACTGGAATACTGATTTACCCCGCACCACTCACTTTAACACTGATATACCCCACAGCCCTCACTGTAACACTGATATACCCCGCAACCCTCACAGCAATACTGATATACCGCACACCCCTCACTGTAACACTAATATACCTCACACCCCTCAATGAAACACTGATATACTCCACAACGCTCACTGTAACACTGAACAACCCCGCACCCCTCACTGTAACACTGATATACCCCACACCCCTCACTGGAAAACTCAGATATAACCCACACCCCTCACTGTAACACTGATATTCTCCGTACCACTCACTGTACACTGATATACCCCACACCCCTCACTGTAACACTGATTTACCTCACACCCCTCACTGTGACACTGATTTACCCCGCACCCCTCACTTTAACGCTGATATACCCCGCATCCCTCAATGTCACACTATTATACCCCGCAACCCTCACTGTAACACTGATTTACTCCACACCCCTCACTGTAGCACCGTTATACCCCACACCCCTCACTGTAACACTGATACACTCCACAACCCTCACTGTACACTGATATACCCCGCACCAATCACTGTAACACTGATATACCCCGCACCCTTCATTGTAACACTGATATACCCAACAGCCCGCACTGTTACACTGATATGCCCCATACACCTCACGGCAATACTGATATTACTCACACCCCTCACTGTAACACTGATATACCTCACACCCCTCACTGTTACACTGATATACACCACAACCCTCACTGTAACAGTGATATTCTCCGCACCACTCACTGTAACACTGATATACCACATACCACTCACTGTAACACTGATAAACCCCACACCCCTCACTGTAACACACTGAAAAACCTCACACCCCTCACTGTTACACTGATATACCCCGCACCCCTCACTGTAACACTGATATTCCCTACACCCCTCACTGCAACACAGGTATACCACACACCCCTCACTGTCACACTGATATACCACACACCGCTCAATGTAACACTGATATTCCCCGCACCCCTCACTTTAACACTTATATAACCCGCAACCCTCAATGTAACACTGATATAACCCACACCCCTCACTGTAACGCTGATATATCCCACACTCCTCACTGTAACACTGATATACCCCATACCACTCACTGTAACACTGATATACCCCACACCCCTCACTGTAACACTGATATACACCGCACCCCTCACTGTAACACCGATATACCCCAAATCCCTCACTCTAACACAGATATACCACAAAACCCTCACTGTAACACTGATATAACCCAAACGGCTCACTGTAACACTGATATACCCAGCCCCCATCACTGTAACACTGATATACCCCACACCACTCACTGTAACACACTGATATACGCCACACCCCTCAATGTAACACTGATATACCTCACGCACCACTGACTCTAATGCTGATTTTCCCCGCACACCTCACTTTAACACTGATATACAAAGCAACCCTCACTGTAACACTGACATACCCAGCACCCCTCACTGTAACACTGATATACCCCACACCACTCACTGCAACACTGATATACCTCATACACCTCACTGTAACAATGATATACCCCGCACCATTCGCTGTAATACTGATATACCCCACAGCCCTCACTGTAACACTGATATACGCCACACCACTCACGGCAATACTGATATATCGCACTCCCCTCAATGTAACACTGATATACCTCACACCCTTCACTGTAACACTGATATACTCCACAACCCTCACTGTAACACTGATATATCCTGCACCACTCACTGTAACACTGATATACCCCACATGGCCCACTGTAACACCGTTATACCCCACAGCCCCCTCACGTTAACACTTATATAACCCACACCCCTCACTTTAACAGTGATATACCCCGCACTACTCACTGCAACACTGATATACCCCAGACCCCTCACTGTAACACTGATATACCCCACAGCCCTCACTGTCAAACTGATATACCCCACACACCTCACTGTAACATTGATATACCTCACACCACTCAATGTAACAATGATACACTCCACAACCCTCACTGTAACACTTATAAACTCGCACCCCTCACTATAACAATGATATTCCCCCACCCTCACTTTAAAACTGAAATACCCGGCAACCCTCAATGTAACACTGATATACCCCACACCTCTCACTGTAACATTGATATACACCACAGTCCTCACTGTTCCACTGATATAACCAACACCCCTCACTGTAACGCTTATATACACCACACCATTCACTGTAACACTGATATACCCCATAGCACTCACTGTAACACTGATATACCCCACACCCATCACTGTAACACTGATATACCCCACACCCCTCACTGTAACACACTGACATACCCCACAACCCTCACTGTAACACTGATATACCCCGCACCCCCACTGCAACACCGATATAGCCCAAGTCCCTCACTCTAACACTGATATACAACACACCCCTCACTGTAACACTGATATTCCCCGCACTCCTCACTGTTACACTGATATACCACACACCCCTCACTGTAACACTGATATAACCCACACACCTCACTGGAATACTGATTTACCCCGCACCCCTCACTTTAACACTGATATACCCCGCATCTCTCACTGTAAAACTGATATACCCCACACGGCTCACTGTATCACTGATATTCCCGCACCCCTCACTGTAACACTGATATACCCCACACCCCTCACTGTAACACTGATATACCTCACAGCCCTCACTGTGACACTGATATATCCCGCACCCCTCACTGTAACACTGATATACCCCACTGCCCTCACTGTAACACTGATATACCCCGCAACCCTCACGGCAATACTGATATACCGCACAAACCTCACTGTAACACTAATATACCTCACACACCTCAATGAAACACTGATATACTCCACAACCCTCACTGTAATACTGAACAACCCCGCACCTCTCACTATACCACAGTTATACCCCACACCCCTCATTGGAAAACTGAGATATAACCCACACACCTCACTGTAACACTGATATTCCCCGTACCACTCACCGTAACACTGATATACCCCACACCCCTCACTGTAACACTGATTTACCTCACACCCTTCACTGTGACACTGATTTACCCCGCACCCCTCACTTTAACGCTGATATACCCCGCATCCCTCAATGTGACACTAGTATACCCCGCAACCCTCACTGTAACACTGATTTACTCCACACCCCTCACTGTAGCACCGTTATGCCCCACAACCATCACTGTAACACTCATATACCACACAACCTTCACTGTAACAATGATATAACCCGCACCCCTCACAGTAACACTGATAAATCCCACACACCTCAGTGTAACACTGATATAACCCCACACCCCTCACTGCAACACTGATATACACCATACCCCTCACTTTAACACTGATATACCCCACACCCCTCACTTTAACACTGATATACCCCACACCACTGTAACACTGATATACCCCACACCCCTCACTGTAACACACTGATATGCCACACACCCCTCACTGTAACACTGAGCTACACCGCACCCCTCACTGTAACACCGATATACCCCAAATCCCTCACTCTAACAATGATATACCCCACACCCCTCACTGTTACACTGATTTAAACCGCACCCCTCACTGTAAAACTGATATACTCCACACACCTCACTGTAATACTGATATACCTCACACCCCTCACTGTAACACTGATATACCCCGCACCCCTCACTGTCACACTGATATACCCCACAGCCCGCACTGTTACACTGATATACCCCACACGCCTCATGGCAATACTGATATTCCTCACACCCCTCACTGTAACACTGATATACCTCACACCCCTCACTGTTACACTGATATAGTCAACAACCCTCACTGTAACAGTGATATTCTCCGCACCACTCACTGTAATACTGATATACCACACACCACTCACTGTAACACTGATAAACCCCACACCCCTCACTGTAACACACTGAAAAACCCCACACCCCTCACTGTTACACTGATATACCCCGCACCCCTCACTGTAACACTGATATTCCCTACACCCCTCACTGCAACACCGGTATACCACACACCCCTCACTGTAACGCTGATAGAGCCCACACCCCTCACTGTAACACTGATATACCCCACACCCCTCACTGTAACACTGATATAACCCACACGGCTCACTGTAACACTGATATACCCAGCCGCCATCACTGTAACACTGATATACCCCACACCACTCAAGGTAACACACTTATATACCCCACACCCCTCAATGTAACACTGATATGCCTCACGCACCCCTCACTCTAATGCTGATTTTCCCCGCACCCCTCACTTTAACACTGATATACAACACAACCCTCAATGTAACACAGATTTTCCACACACCCCTCACGGTAACACTGATATAACCCATAGCACTCACTGTAACACTGATATACCCCACACCCATCAATGTAACACTGATAAACCCCACACCACTCACTGTAACACACTGATATACCCCACACCCCTCACTGTCACACTGATATACCCCGCACCCATAACAGTAACACCGATATAGCCTAAATCCCTCACTCCAACACTGATTTCCCACACACCCCTCATTGTAGCACTGATATTCCCCACACCCCTCACTGTAACACTGATAAATCCCACACCCCTTACTGTAACACTGATATAACTCACATACCCCTCACTGTAATTCTGATTTACCCCGCTCCCCTCACTTTAACACTGATATACAACGCAACTCTCAATGTAACACTGATATGCCTCACAACCCTCAATGCAACAATGATATACCCCGCACCATTCACTGTAACACTGATATACCCCACAGCCCTCACTGTGACATTGATATACCCCACAAACCTCACTGTAACACTGATATACCCCACACCCCTCACTGTAACACACTGATGTGCCACACACCCCTCACTGTAACACTGAGCTACACCGCACCCCTCACTGTAACACTGATATAGCCCACACGGCTCACTCTATCACTGATATTCCCGCACCCCTCACTGTAACACTGATATACCCCACACCCCTCACTGTAACACTGATATACCCCACACCCCTCACTGTGACACTGATATAACCCGCACCCCTCACTGTAACACTGATATACCCCACAGCCCGCACTGTTACACTGATATACCCCACACACCTAACAGCAATACTGATATTCCTCACACCCCTCACTGTAACACTGATATACCTCACACCCCTCACTGTTATACTGATATAGTCAACAACCCTCACTGTAACAGTGATATTCTCCGCACCACTCACTGTAACACTGATATACCACACACCACTCACTGTAACACTGATAAACCCCACACCCCTCACTGTAACACACTGAAAAACCTCACATCCCTCACTGTTACACTGATATACCTCGCACCCCTCACTGTAACACTGATATTCCCTACACCCCTCACTGCAACACCGGTATACCACACACCCCTCACTGTCACACTGATATACCACACACCGCTCACTGTAACATTGATATTCCCCGCACCCCTCACTTTAACACTGATATAACCCGCAACCCTCAATGTAAAACTGATATACCCCTCACCCCTCACTGTACCATTGATATCCAACACAGTCCTCACTGTTTCACTGATATACCCCACACCCCTCACTGTAACGCCGATATACCCCACACCCCTCACTGTAACACTGATATACCCCATAGCACTCACTGTAACACTGATATACCCAACACCCATCACTGTAACACTGATATACCCCACACCACTCACTGTAACACACTGATATACCCCACACCCCTCACTGTAACACTGATTTACCCCGCACCCCTCCCCGTAACACCGATATACCCCAAATCCCTCACTCTTACACAGATATACCACACACCCCTCACTGTAACACTGATATTCCCCACACCTCTCACTGTAACACTGATATACAGCAAACCCCTCAATGTAACACTGATATACCTCACGCACCCCTCACTCTAATGCTGATTTTCCCCGCACCCTCTCTTTAACACTGATATACAACGCAACCCTCAATGTAAAACTGATATACCCCACACCCCTCACTGTAACACTGATATAACCCACACTGCTCACTGTAACACTGATATACCCAGCACCCCTCACTGTAACACTGATATACCCCACACCACTCTCTGCAACACTGATATACCTCACACCCCTCACTGTAACAATAATATACCCCGCACCATTCGCTGTAAAACTGATATACACCACAACCCTCACTGTAAAACTGATATATCCTGCACCACTCACTGTATCACTGATATACACCACATGGCCCACTGTAACACCGTTATACCCCACAGCCCCCTCACGTTAACACTTATATAACCCACACCCCTCACTGTAACAGTGATCTGCCGCGCACTACTCACTGCAACACTGATATATCCCAGACCCCTCACTGTAAAACTGATATATCCCACAGCCCTCACTGTCACACTGATATATCCCACACCACTCACTGTAACACTGATATACCTCACACCACTCACTGTAACAATGATACACTGCACAACCCTCACTGTAACACTTATTAACTCGCACCCCTCACTATAACAATGATATTCCCCCACCCCTCACTTTAAAACTGAAAAACCCGGCAACGCTCAATGTAACACTGATATACCCCACACCTCTCACTGTAACATTGATATACACCACAGCCCTCACTGCAACGCTTATATACCCCACACTACTCACTGTAACACTGATATACACCATAGCACTCACTGTAACACTGATATACCCCACACCCATCAATGAAACACTGATATACAACACACCCCTCACTGTAACACTGATATTCCACGCACCCCTCACTGTTGCACTGATTTCCCACACACCCCTCTCTGTAACACTGATATACCCCACACCCCTCACTGGAATACTGATTTACCCCGCACCCCTCACTTTAACAATGATATACCCCGCACCCATCAATATAACACTGATATACCCCACACGGCTCACTGTATCACTGATCTTCCCGCACCCCTCACTGTAACACTGATATAACCCACACCCCTCACTGTAACACTGATATACCTCACACCCCTCAGTGTGACACTGATATACCCCGCACCCCTCACTGTAAAACTGATATACCCCACAGCACTCAATGTAACACTGATATACCCCGCAACCCTCACAGCAATACTGATATACCGCACACCCCTCACTGTAACACTAATATACCTCACACCCCTCAATGAAACACTGATATACTCCACAACCCTCACTGTAACACTGAACAACCCCGCACCTCTCACTGTAACACTGATATACCCCACACCCCTCACTGGAAAACTCAGATATAACCCATACCCCTCACTGTAACACTGATATTCCCCGTACCACTCACTGTAACACTGATATACCCCATACCCCTCACTGTAACACTGATTTTCTTCACACCCCTCACTGTGACACTGATTTACCCCGCACCCCTCACTTTAACGCTGATATAGCCCGCATTCCTCAATGTCACACTCGAGTACCCCGCAACCCTCATTGTAACACTGATTTACTCCACACCCCTCACTGTAGCACCGTTATACCCCACAACCCTCACTGTAACACTCATATACCCCACACCCCTCACTGTAACACTGATATACCTCACACCCCTCACTGTAACACTGATACACTCCACAACCCTCACTGTACACTGATATACCCCGCACCCATCACTGTAACACTGATATACCCCACACCTCTCACTGTAACACACTGATATGCCACAACCCCCTCACTGTAACACTGAGCTACACCGTACCCCTCACTGTAACACCGATAAACCCCAAATCCCTCACTCTAACACTGATATACCCCACACCCCTCACTGTTACACTGATTTAAACCGCACCCCTCACTGTAAAACTGATATACTCCACACACCTCACTGTAACACTGATATACCTCACACCCCTCACTTTAACGCTGATATACCCCGCACCCCTCACTGTAACACTGATATACCCAACAGCCCGCACTGTTACACTGATATGCCCCATACACCTCACGGCAATACTGATATTCCTCACACCCCTCACTGTAACACTGATATACCTCACACCCCTCACTGTTACACTGATATACTCCACAACCCTTCACTGTAACAGTGATATTCTCCGCACCACTCACTGTAACACTGATATACCACACACCACTCACTGTAACACTGATAAACCCCACACCCCTCACTGTAACACACTGAAAAACCTCACACCCCTCACTTTTACACTGATATACCCCGCACCCCTCACTGCAACACTGATATTCCCTACACCCCTCACTGCAACACCGGTATACCACACACCCCTCACTGTCACACTGATATACCACACACCGCTCACTGTAACACTGATATTCCCCGCACCCCTCACTTTAACACTTATATAACCCGCAACCCTCAATGTAACACTGATAAACCCCACACCCCTCACTGTAACATTGATATACAACACAGCCCTCATTGTTTCACTGATATACCCCACACCCCTCACTGTAACGCTGATATACCCCACACCCCTCACTGTAACACTGATATACCCCATACCACTCACTGTAACACTAATATACCCCACACCCCTCACTGTAACATTGATATGCACCGCACCCCTCACTGTAACACCGATATACCCCAAATCCGTCACTCTAACACAGATATACCACACAACCCTCACTTTAACACTGATATAACCCACACGGCTCACTGTAACACTGATATACCCAGCCCCCATCACTGTAACACTGATATACCCCACACCACTCACTGTAACAGACTGATATACGCCACACCCCTCAATGTAACACTGATATACCTCACGCACCCCTGACTCTAATGCTGATTTTCCCCGCACCCCTCACTTTAACACTGATATACAAAGCAACCCTCAATGTAACACTGATATACCCCACACCCCTCACGGTAACACTGATATAACCCACACGGCTCACTGTAACACTGATATACCCAGCATCCCTCACTGTAACACTGATATACCCCACACCACTCACTGCAACACTGATATACCTCATACCCCTCACTGTAACAATGATATACCCCGCACCATTCGCTGTAACACTGATATACCCCACAGCCCTCACTGTAACACTGATATACGCCACACCACTCACGGCAATACTGATATACCGCACTCCACTCAATGTAACACTGATATACCTCACACCCTTCACTGTAACACTGATATACTCCACAACCCTCACTGTAACACTGATATATCCTGCACCACTCACTGTAACACTGATATACCCCACATGGCCCACTGTAACACCGTTATACCCCACAGCCCCCTCACGTTAACACTTATATAACCCACACCCCTCACTTTAACAGTGATATACCCCGCACTGCTCACTGCAACACTGATATACCCCAGACCCCACACTGTAACACTGATATACCCCACAGCCCTCACTGTCAAACTGATATACCCCACACCCCTCACTGTAACACTGATATACCTCACACCACTCAATGTAACAATGATACACTCCACAACCCTCACTGTAACACTTATAAACTCGCACCTCTCACTATAACAATGATATTCCCACACCCTCACTTTAAAACTGAAATACCCGGCAACCCTCAATGTAACGCTGATATACCCCACACCTCTCACTGTAACATTGATATACACCACAGCCCTCACTGTTCCACTGATATACCCAACACCCCTCACTGTAACGCTTATATACACCACACCACTCACTGTAACACTGATATACCCCATAGCACTCACTGTAACACTGATATACCCCACACCCATCACTGTAACACTGACATACCCCACAATCCTCACTGTAACACTGATATACACCGCACCCCTCACTGTAACACCGATATAGCCCAAGTCCCTCACTCTAACACTGATATACAACACACCCCTTACTGTAACCCTGATATTCCCCGCACTCCTCACTGTTACACTGATATACCACACACCGCTCACTGTAACACTGATATAACCCACACCCCTCACTGGAATACTGATTTACCCCGCACCCCTCACTTTAACACTGATATACCCCGCATCCCTCACTGTAACACTGATATACCCCACACGGCTCACTGTATCACTGATATTCCCGCACCCCTCACTGTAACACTGATATACCCCACACCCCTCACTGTAACACTGATATAGCTCACACCCCTGACTGTGACACTGATATATCCCGCACCCCTCACTGTAACACTGATATACCCCACTGCCCTCACTGTAACACTGATATACCCCGCAACCCTCACGGCAATACTGATATACCGCACAAACCTCACTGTAACACTAATATACCTCACACCCCTCAATGAAACACTGATATACTCCACAACCCTCACTGTAACACTGAACAACCCCGCACCTCTCACTGTAACACTGATATACCCCACACCCCTCACTGGAAAACTGAGATATAACCCACACACCTCACTGTAACACTGATATTCCCCGTACCAGTCACCGTAACACTGATATACCCCACACCCCTCACTGTAACACTGATTTACCTCACACCCCTCACTGTGACACTGATTTACCCCGCACCCCTCACTTTAACGCTGATATACCCCGCATCCCTCAATGTGACACGAATATACCCCGCAACCCACACTGTAACACTGATTTACTCCACACCCCTCACTGTAGCACCGTTATGCCCCACAACCATCACTGTAACACTCATATACCACACAACCTTCACTGTAACAATGATATAACCCGCACCCCTCACAGTAACACTGATAAATCCCACACGCCTCAGTGTAACACTGATATAACCCCACACCCCTGACTGCAACACTGATATACACCATACCCCTCACTTTAACACTGATATACCCCACACCCCTCACTTTAACACTGATATACCCCACACCACTGTAACACTGATATACCCCACACCCCTCACTGTAACATACTGATATGCCACACACCCCTCACTGTAAAACTGATATACCCCACACACCTCACTGTAATACTGATATACCTCACACCACTCACTCTAACAATGATATACCCCGCACCCCTCAATGTCACACTGATATTCCCCACAGCCCGCACTGTTACACTGATATACCCCACACACCTCATGGCAATACTGATATTACTCACATCCCTCACTGTAACACTGATATACCTCACACCCCTCACTGTTACACTGATATAGTCAACAACCCTCAATGTAACAGTGATATTCTCCGCACCACTCACTGTAATACTGATATACCACACACCACTCACTGTAACACTGATAAACCCCACACCCCTCACTGTAACACACTGAAAGACCCCACACTCCTCACTGTTACACTGATATACCCCGCACCCCTCACTGTAACACTGATATTCCCTACACCCCTCACTGCAACACCGGTATACCACACACCCCTCACTGTAACGCTGATATAGCCCACACCCCTCACTGTAACACTGATATACCCCATAGCACTCACTGTAACACTGATATACCCCACACCCATCACGGTAACACTGATATACCCCACACCACTCACTGTAACACACTGATATACCCCGCACCCCTCACTGTAACACCGATATACCCCAAATTCATCACTCGAACACAGATATACCACACACCCCTCACTGTAACACTGATATTCCCCACACCCCTCACTGTAACACTGATATAACCCACACGGCTCACTGTAACACTGATATACCCAGCCCCCATCACTGTAACACTGATATAACCCACACCACTCAATGTAACACACTGATATACCCCACACCCCTCAATGTAACACTGATATGCCTCACGCACCCCTCACTCTAATGCTGATTTTCCCCGCACCCCTCACTTTAACACTGATATACAACGCAACCCTCAATGTAACACAGATATACAACACACCCCTCACGGTAACACTGATATAACCCACACGGCTCACTGTAACACTGATATACCCAGCACCCCTCACTGTAACACTGATATACCCCACACCACTCACTGCAACACTGATATACCTCACACCCCTCACTGTAACAATGATATAACCCGCACCATTCGCTGTAACACTGATTTACCCCACAGCCCTCACTGTAACACTGATATACGCCACACCACTCACGGCAATACTGATATACCGCACTCCCCTCAATGTAACACTGATATACCTCACACCCCTCACTGTAACACTGATATACTCCACAACCCTCACTGTAACACTGATATATCCTGCACCACTCACTGCAACAGTGATATACCCCACATGGCCCACTGCAACACCGTTATACCCCACAGCCCCCTCACGTTAACACTTATATAACCCACACCCCTCACTGTAACTGTGATATACCCCGCACTACTCACTGCAACACTGATATACCCCAGAACCCTCACTGTAACACTGATATACCGCACAGCCCTCACTGTCAAACTGATATACCCCACACCCCTCATTGCAACACCGATATACCACACACCCCTCACTGTCACACTGATATACCACACACCGCTCACTGTAACACTGATATTCCCCGCACCCCTCACTGCAACACTGATTTACTCCGCACCCCTCACTTTAACACTGATATACTCCGCAACCCTCAATGTAACACTGATATACCCCACTCCCCTCACTGTAACATTGATATGCACTACAGCCCTCACTTTTACACTGATATACCCCACACCACTCACTGCAACGCTGATATACCCCACACCCCTCACTGTAACACTGATATACCCCATAGCACTCACTGTAACACTGATATACCCCACACCCATCAATGTAATACTGATAAACCCCACACCCCTCACTGTCACACTGATATACCCCGCACCCCTAACAGTAACACCGATATACCCCAAATCCCTCACTCTAACACTGATTTCCCACACACCCCTCATTGTAACACTGATATTCCCCACACCCCTCACTGGAACACTGATAAACCCCACACCCCTTACTGTAACACTGATATAACTCACACACCCCTCACTGTAATTCTGATTTACCCCGCTCCCCTCACTTTAACACTGATATACAACGCATCCCTCAATGTAACACTGATATGCCTCACAACCCTCATTGCAACAATGATATACCCCGCACCATTCACTGTAACACTGATATACCCCACAGCCCTCACTGTGACATTGATATACCCCACAAACCTCACTGTAACACTGATATACCCCACACCCCTCACTGTAACACACTGATGTGCCACACACCCCTCACTGTAACACTGAGCTCCACCGCACCCCTCACTGTAACACTGATATAGCCCACACGGCTCACTGTATCACTGATATTCCCGCACCCCTCACTGTAACACTGATATACCCCACACCCCTCACTGTAACACTGATATACCCCACACCCCTCACTGTGACACTGATATACCCCGCACCCCTCACTGTAACACTGATATACCCCACAGCCCTCACTGTAACACTGATTTACACCGCACCCCTCACTTTAACACTGATCTACTCCACAACCCTCAATGTAACACTGATATACTCCACTCCCCTCACTGTAACATTAATATGCACCACAGCCCTCACTTTTACACTGATATACCCCACACCCCTCACTGCAACGCTGATATACCCCACACCCCTCACTGTAACACTGATATACCCCACAGCACTCACTGTAACACAGATATACACCACACCCATCAATGTAACACTGATATACCCCGCACCCCTAACAGTAACACCGATATACCCCAAATCCCTCACTCTAACACTGATATACCACACATCCCTCATTGTAACACTGATATTCCCCACACCCCTCACTGTAACACTGATAAACACCACACCCCTTACTGTAACACTGATATAACTCACACACCCCTCACTGTAATTCTGATTTACCCCGCTCCCCTCACTTTAACACTGATATACAACGCAACACTCAATGTAACACTGATATACCTCACAACCCTCACTGCAACAATGATATACCCCGCACCATTCACTGTAACACTGATATACCCCACAGCCATCACTGTGACATTGATATACCCCACAAACCTCACTGTAACACTGATATACCCCACACCCCTCACTGTAACACACTGATATGCCACACACCCCTCACTGTAACACTGAGCTACACCGCACCCCTCACTGTAACACTGATATAGCCCACACGGCTCACTGTATCACTGATATTCCCGCACCCCTCACTGTAACACTGATATACCCCACACCCCTCACTTTAACACTGATATACCCCACACCCCTCACTGTGACACTGATATACCCCGCACCTCTCACTGTATCAGTGATATACCCCACAGCCCTCACTGTAACACTGATATACCCCGCATCCCTCACTGCAACACTGATATACCCCTCACCCCTCACTGTAACACTGATAACCCTCTCAACCCTCACTACAACAATGATATACCCCGCACCATTCACTGTAACACCGATATACCCCAAATCCCTCACTCTAACACGAATATCCCCCACACCCCTCACTGTAACACGGATATACCCCGCACCCCTCACTGTAACACTGATATACCCCACAGCCCGCACTGTAACAGTGATATTCCCCGCAACACTCACTGTAACACTGATATACCACACACCACTCACTGTAACACTGATAAACCCCACACCCCTCACTGTAACACACTGAAAAACCCCACACCCCTCACTGTCACACTGATATACCACACACCGTTCACTGTAACACTAATATTCCCCGCACTCCTCACTGTAACACTGATATACCCTACACCTCTCACAGTAATACTGATATACCCCACACCCCTCACTGTAACACACTGATATATCCCACACCCCTCACTTGAACACTGATATACTCCGCAACCCTCAATGTAACACTGATATCCCCTACACTTCTCACAGTAATACTGATATACCCCACACCCCTCACTGTAACACACTGATATACCCCACACCCCTCACTTGAACACTGATATACTCCGCAACCCTCACTGTAACACTGATATACCCCACTCCCCTCACTGTAACATTGATATACACCACAGCCCTCACTGTTACACTGATATACCCCACACCTCTCACTGCAAATCTGATATGCCCCACAACCCTCACTGTAACACTGATATACCCCGCACGCCTAACTGTAACACCAATATACCCCAAATTCCTCACTCTAACACTGATGTACCACACACCCCTCATTGTAACACTGATAATCACCACACCCCTCACTGTAACACTGATAAACCCCACACCCCTTACTGTAACACTAATATAACTCAAAAACCCCTCACTGTCATTCTGATTTACCCCACAACCCTCACTTTAACACTGATATACAATGCAACCCTCAATGAAACACTGATATACCACACACCCCTCACTGCAACACTGATATAACCCACACGGTTCACTGTAACACTGATATACCCCGCACCCCTCACTGCAACACTGATATACACCACACCCCTCACTGTAACACTGATATACCTCACAACCCTCACTGTAACAATGATATACCGCGCACCATTCACAGTAACACTGATATACCCCACAGCCCTCACTGTAACACTGATATACCCCACACCCCTCACAGCAATACTGATATACCGCACTCCCCTCAATGTAACACTGATATACCTCACACCCCTCACTGTAACACTGATATACTCGAGAACCCTCACTGTAAAACTGATAGACCCTGCACCACTCACTGTAACACTGATATATCCCACACCCCTCACTGTAAAACTGAAAGACCCTGTACCACTCACTGTAACACTGATATATCCCACACCCCTCACTGTAACACTGATATACCCCACACCCCTCACTTTAACACTGATATACCCCACAGTCCTCACTGTAACACTGATATACCGCACACCACTCTCGGCAATACTGATATAACCCACACCCCTCACTATAACACTGATATACCTCACACCCCTCACTGTAACAATGATATACTCCACAACCCTCAAGGTAACACTGATATTCCCCAAACCCTCACTGTTACAATGATTTACCCCGCACCCCTCACTTTAACACTGAAATACCCCGCAACCCTCAATGTAACACTGATATACCCCACACCCCTCACTGTAACAGTGATATACACCACAGCCCTCAATGTAACACTGATATACCCCACACCCCTCACTGTAACGCTGATATACCCCACACCACTCACTGTAACAATGTTATATCCCATTGCACTCAATGTAACACTGATATACCCCGCACCCCTCACTGTAACACTGATTTACCCCACAACCCTCACTGGAACACTGAACAAACCCGCACCACTCACTGTAACACTGATATACCACAACCCTCTCACTGTAGCACTGATATACCCCACATCCCTCACTGGAAAACTCAGATATACCCCACACACCTCACTGTAACATTGATATACCCCGCACCCCTCACTACAACACTGACATTTCCCACACCCCTCACTGTAACCCCGATATACCCCACACCCCTCACTGTAACACTCATTTACCACACACCCCTCACTGTAACACTGATAAACCCCATGCCCCTCACTGTAACACTGATATACCCCACTCCCCTCACTTTAACACTGATATACCCCATACCCCTCACTGCAACACTGATATACCTCACACCCCTCACTTTGACACTGATATACCCCACACCCCTCACTGTAACACTGATGTAACCCACACCCCCATCACGGTTAGTGTAGTAAAAAAAGACT
The DNA here is from genome assembly GCF_044704955.1 of Pristiophorus japonicus. NCBI lineage: Eukaryota > Metazoa > Chordata > Chondrichthyes > Pristiophoridae > Pristiophorus > Pristiophorus japonicus. The sequence continues at coordinate 4,378,171 of NW_027254201.1, read as the reverse complement.
GCGGCATCCACACGCCACCTTCTTTATGCAGTAATGCAGAGCCGTCAGCTGAGTGCAGTGACCCAGGGCCTGCATGTTTGTGCATGCATCCAGCTTCACCATCTTAATGTATGGAGTCTGAGGCTGCAAAGTCTTTGCTTATTCTCATGGTTTAATGAATTTCACAAACTGGGTAAATGTATAGTTCCCCGCATCCTGCAACTGCCCTCTGAACTTAGTCTGTGTCACAACATAAACACCCGTATTTGTGCAGCAACTCAGGAGCTGCAGCATTGCACCCAGTTCCGTGACGTATACATGTAGATATATAGATAGATCTCCAATGGAATAAAACACTCGTAGATATATGGACTGCACCATATACAATGCCCATAACAGGATGAAATTCCCCGAGATAACGAACATTGAAATTATACATTTCCTGCGGCTATCCATCTCGGTGTCTCTGGGACTCTCCTCAGTGCTGGGACCCCGGAGTCTCCTGCGGGATTTGCTGGCCACCAAAATGTGTCTGACGGTGAGCGTATTGAGCAGCAGGATCAGAACAAATGCGATACACGGGGTGAGAATAAAATGAAGGATCTCCAGTACTGTCAAGACTAATGCTATATCATGGTAATAGCGTCTAAAACAAAACCAGTGGAGGTTCGAGAATCTATAATAACCTTCGAACATAAAACACCAGAAAATGTTCTTTAAGCCAGTCAACGCTGTCACTGTTCCTAGAACCACAGCTGCGGTTCTCTCGGTGCAATATTTGGTTTTCAGCTTCTGGCAACAAATGGCCACAAATCGATCAAATGTGAAAGTGACAGTGAACCAGACAGAACAGTCTGTGGCTGCATAAAGCAGGCCAGCGTGGATATTACACATGCGCATGGACTGCAGAAAATCAAATGCTTTCCTGTAACTAATCGGAAGCTGCTTCAATATCACGTCCAGGATAACGACCAGGAGATCCGCTGCTGCCATGGCGATCAGGTAGCGAGTCACACAGTTGGAGAGACCGCACTTGCCCCGGGAAAGGATCACAATCGTCACTACGTTCACTGTGAGGAAGGAAAATAAACAGGGAAATTATACATCATGCTGGGAGCAAGCGAAGCAACTTGATGGAATTCGGGATGAAATATGCAACTTATCACCGTCATTAAATGCTTTGATTACCCGTGGAGCTGAATACATGGCTTATTGAAAGAATAATCGGGAAAACATTGTTGAATCGGAAAATGAAATGTGGATAAATACAACAGGACAGTAACAGATGTTTGATCAGTGAGAGATTAAATAATAGATCTACCTTTATCCCAGCAGATAAAAGCTCTTCCCGAGGTACCAGGGAGACAAAGGACCAGAAATTCTCAGGAAGCCTTCTATCCCGGAATCAGTCAGCATTTGGAGCGTTGCAAATCGCTTCTGCACCCCTGTGGTTGGAACGGGAAATCCCACTTGGATTCCTGCTCCTGGTTAGAATATCCATTATATTTACAACTGAAAATGAACGTAACAGCAAAATACAGAAATTGCAACCTTGGCATGCAATGAGTGCAGGTAAATCTATTTAAAATATATGGATGTAATATCACAATGCTCAGATAATAAATACAATGGACTGCAGTTATAAGGATAACTGGGCCGTAAGAAGTCTGTTATGTCTGTGTTTTTGTAGAAATACCCATCTTGTAGCTCATTGAAACGAAGCTATTCTGAATAACATTGCAAAGAATAGACCCCACTGAATTAAAATAAATAGTTATCATTGACCAGGGAAAGTCCCAATAAATGCATTCATTCGCATCAAAATCTGAAGACTGATCCCAAAGGCAAAGAGCCTCCGAATGTTTTTGTAAAGTATTTTTGAGCACAAATGGAAGACGTTTATCTTTGTACTTTTTCACCTCTTGGTTTCCACTTGCGCAGTGAACATTAGATGAGAAAATATGAAATGATTTCCTTATCCTCGGTAATTCAGTTACAATCACTTGGGATTGTTTATCATGAAGTACAAGAGTAGGTGATAGGGAATCACTCTGGGAGTTCCTGAGCGATCCACTGAACTGTGAAACACGGGCATGGGATCCAATTGTAAATTCAAGATGTAGATTGGAAATAAATGAAGTGAAAGCCGACTGAATGAACATTTTGTAAGAATATAATTTATCTTAAGCATCCTATTCCAACCATAAGAAGCAGTGGCCCTGATGCAGAAATAGAGATGGTGCAAAACGGGACACTGACTGGAACTGAATAATTTGCGTATATTTCAGAAATGTAAAGTTGTGTATGTGAACTGGCAGGTTTTGTTCCTGTGACTCTGTCAGGAACCATTCCGAGCTTTAGGTGAATACAACAGCAAAATACCGCGGGTGCTGGAAATCAGAAATGGAAAGAGAAAATGGAAATTCTCAGCAGGTCAGGCAGCTTCTGTGGCGCAAGAAACAGATTTAACATTTCAGGTCGATGATCTTTCGCCATCAGATGAAAAGACTCCTAAACAAAGACAATATTCTTCTGCTATGTTACAAACATTCAGTGGAGAGAGCAGATTGAAATGTGTTAAATAAATAGGGTCGTATAATATCGTTTCCTCAGTTGAACATGGAACATGTAAATCTTGGTGACAATGTATCAAGTTCAGAGTCAATAGCCTTCAGCACAGCAGATGCAATGGGGAGGGATATGGTGAGAATCACAATTAAACATTACTTTTCGAATGAATAGCTGGATACAGAGACTTACCAGGGACACCAAGAACAGAGAGCATGTTCCAGTATTTGTAAACAACAAACCATGCATTAACAAAAACACAGCTTGCACCATAGAATACCATTAATAACTGTGTATCTTGTAAATAGCAACAATACTACTACAGTGCAACATCGTTTATAGAATTGATAACTGGACATAGATACGTGCAGCAGCAACACCAAGGAGGGGTTAGTAATTATTTTGTACATCATCGAAATTTTGAAGTATCGAAGGACGACATTTGGCCCGTCGAACCCATGCCGGCTCTCTACAAGAGCACTTCAGCTAGTCACACCGCCCCCCCCTCCCCCGCCCTTTCCCCGTAGCTCTGCATTTGTTTCACTTCCTGTACTTATCTAATTCTCATTAAAAGTCACAATTGACTCTGACTCCACCGTCCATTCAAACAGTGCATTCCAGATCCCAATATGATCTTAAGCATACGAAGACACTCATACCCCCGAAACCTCTCTGCTTTAAGGAGTACTATCCCAGCTAATCTCGTCTCCATACACAGCTGAAATCCCTCAGCTCTGGTGTCATTATTATCAGAGGCAGGGTATTCTGCAGTGAATAACCCACTGTGATGTATGAACCTGTGAGGATGCTCACAGGCTTGCTAGCCCATTGCACTTGGGGTGTGCTGACTCCTGCAATGTCCCCAAATGTGGGATACTCGACTGCAACATTTGTGGAGCTTTTGATGCCGGTCCGTTCCTCGCCTTCCACGAGAGCTGAGCACTGGATAGACTGGAGTGCATCATTTTAACAGGGAACAAAATGTCAATTTCATTTGATTTGTCAAGATTCCCTTTAATGTTTATTATTTAATTGGCAGATTTCTGTGCCCTCATAAAAAGGGGCACCTGAATTAAAGTTAAATCAAAAATAGTTGTAGAGCTGTTGAGTGGGAGTGGCTTAGCCAGTCACATGATGTTCACAAGTCTCAATAAAACCCCAGCCAGTTGGGGGCGGGGAATCCACAATCAGGCAGGTGGTTGTAAGCCTGTTGGATGAACTGGTAATGTATAGTGTGATTGTTAATCCTTTGCTAATAAACCAGCTAGTTATTAATAGCAACATGTTGCTATGAATTCATAAGCAAATAACCCACTAAACAAATACATTACAAAATGGCGACGACGATGGGAGATTCTTTCTGAAGAAATGTTGGTGTAATTTCCTTTGATGAGAAGACAAATGCAAGTAGAACAGAGCAAGGAGATATACTGGCAGTGTGGTTCCAAATGAGAGTTTGGCAGTACCATTTTTTGTGAATATGGAACAGTGTTGATCTGACAAAAAGAGCTTATGGAAACCATCTAGATTCATTAAAATGCAATTCAAGTTTATTCAGAGTTATTAAAAGCTAATAAGCCAAGAAGGCAATATAGATGAGAGAGTAATTTGGAAGCCTTTTGGCAGGAATAAGAAATCGTTTAAATCCTACAAGATTGCAAATGATTTTTTAGAGCGAATGACATCAATGATGTCTCAGCAGGTGTGACAGATTGGCAATTAAGCAATCAATCATCGCGCGAGAAGATGAAGGGGCTGAAATTGTGGAAAATTGGCGCCTACTGGGTTGCGTGGAACGTCCGCCCACTCTCTGTGGAGGGATGCCATTTTATAAATTGCCCTTCCTCAGGAGTGGAGCGGTGTCCTGGACACTCCTTACCAACCCACTTCCACACAGCCAGTGACGGTCACTTCCACTTCACCACCATGATAATCCACTTTTGCCCCGGTGGAAAAAAAATGCAGAGGTGCTGAATTTCGCTTGATAGGCTACTGCAGGGGATGCGGCGGCTAGAACACTTCAGAAAGTGTAGGTGGGCCCCATTTCCAGCTGAGAGAAATTTCTACACCCTCTGCGGATCCACAGCTTTTAGAAATAGCAGAGACCTATAAGGTCGCAATGAGACACCAAAGACACAATGAAGCCACGAGTTAATACATTGTTGCCATACTAAAATTATCTATATACACTGCAAAATAGGAGAATTCCTAGCTAGTGCTCTTCGAGATTAATTTGTATGTGACAGATGAAAGGATCCAATCAAAGTCGTTAGGTATGGATGATCTTTTTTTAAGAAAGCTTGTAAGATAGCCAACTCCATGAGGATAGCGGGACAACATATTAAGCAATTTCACCCATTACCAGCAGTAGTAGTAGTTCACAGCCACAGTGCTTGATAAACGGAGAAAAGGGTGAGCCCTAGTCAGAGGGAGAGTTGTGAAACCAAGAAGAATAGATGTCATAGTTGTAATGGCAATCATATCACAAAACAGTTTGCCTTCAAGTGGGCAAGATGCTACCGGTGCAGCCACATGTAAATCCAAGGACAGGCTCAGCGATAATCAAATAGTTCACTGGGAGGAAACCAATCAGAACAGTTTAGGATTTGGTGTATATGCAGTGAAGTGCAGGGCAGTACATTATTTTTGTCAGGATTTCAGAACGTTAGCAATGATTAATAATCGATGGATTAATATGATTATATACAGCGGCTGATTGCTCAATAATGTCAGGATATGTAATACAAGAATTTCAGAGAAATATCACTAAAAGCTAGCTCAGCAGAGCTGAAAACATATTCAGGGAAAAATTGCAGACACTTGGACAAATGGACTGGATACAAGCAAGATTACCTATTATTGTAGCAACATAAGTCAATTTGCTGATACACGTGGGCAAGGATTGGCTAAGCGTGTTTCATTTGGATTAGTACAGCGTATGTAGTACAGAATTGCTTAGATCTCATCGAGAAACTCTGCTGGAGAAATATGCTAACTTATTTCAGCACTGCCCGTCAATATTTATCCTTCAATCAACATAACAAAGAAACATCATCTGGCCATTGTCACATTGCTGCTTGTAGGAGCTTGCTCGTTCGCAAATTGGCTGCCTACACTACAACAGTGCCTACACGCCAAAAAGTACTTCATTGGCTGTAACGCGCTTTGATACATCCTGTAGTCATGAAAGATGCTATATGAATCCAAGTCTTTCTTTCTTTCACACGTGCAAGGGCATCAAGGGAAACAATGCACACATTCAGATTAGGTAGGATGTCAAAGCTATTTTTTGTAGACAAGTACCATAAGCATTACAATCGCAGGGTAAGCGATAGCTTGCTACGTTGGAGAAAAATTTAGTTTTATTGAAGACTGATAGAAGTGATTGGGCCAGCCCGTTAGTTGTAGTTCTGAAGGCAACCAAAATGATCTGGCTCTGTGGGAATTATAAAATTACGCTGAATCAAGCAGATGATGAAGAACAGTACCCTTTACCGACATCACAGAATGTGTATGCAGAATTGGCATTAGCCAAAGTCTTCATAAAACTGGATCCATCCCTAGCCTATGCTCAACTGAACATTGACAAGGTTAGTCAACAGTTTCTGACAGTCGACACACACAAAGGTTTATAATCAAACAGTAAGTTTCCTATGGTTATCAAGTCCTGACCAAAGATATTTCAAGCTACCATGGATCAGATCTTCGAGGGAATGAATCACTGTTAGTGCAATCAAGATAATGTGTTGATAGCCACCGGCCCAGAGAGGGAAAACCCTGAAATTCTTAGAAGAATTCAGATGACTCAATGAGCATCATCTGAAGATGAAGAGGAGTAAATGTGCATTCATACAGATTGAGGTCGTTTATCTAGGATTATGGGTTGATAAAAATGGACTCCAACCAGTTAAGTAGAATATTATGTTGGCGCCGGATATGGAAAAGGGTACTGAATTACGATTGTTTTTTTATGAATGGTCTAATATTATGCACGTTTTCTTCCAGAACTAGCAACACTGGTCGCACCACTCCATTATTTATTAAAGAAAGGGGTGCATTCGATAAGGGACAAAAAGCAGCAAAATGCATACGGCACATGCAAGCAGCAATTGAGCAGTGGAGCTCTTCTCGTCCATTTTAATCTGACTAATGAACTGAGACTATTATGGGATGCAGTGATTCGCCACATTATGAATGATGGGTAGGAAAAACCGATTGCTTTTGCATCACGGTTGCTCAACAAAAGCAAACACAATTATGCCTCAATGAGAAAGATGCTTTCGTGATTATGTTTGAAACATAGAAACATAGAAAATAAGTGGAGGAGGAGGCCAGTCGGCTGTTCAAGCCTGCACCACCATTCAATAAGTTAATGCTGATCATTCCCTCGGTAACCCTTTCCTGCTTTCTCTCCATACCCCTTGATCCCATGAGTCATAAGGGCAATATCTAACTCCCTTTTGAATATATCCAATGAACTGGCATCATCAACTCTCTGCGGCAGGGAATTCCACAGATTAAAACCTCTCTGAGTGAAGAAGTTTCTCCTCATCTCAGTCCTAAATAGCTTACCCCTTATCCTTAGACTATGTCTCCTGGTTCTGGACTTCTCCAACATCGGGAACATTCTTCCTGCATCTAACCTGTCCAGTACCATCAGGATTTTATATGTTTCAATGCCATCCCCTCTCATGCTTCTAAACTCCAGTGAATACAGGGCCAGTCGATCCAGTCTCTCCTCATATGTCAGTCCTGCCATTCCGGGATTCAGTCTGGTGAACCTTCGCTGCACACCCTCAATAGCAAGAATGACCTTCCTCAGAATATGAGATCAAAACTGAAGACAATATTCCAGGTGAGGCCTTACTAAGGCCTCCCTGCTCCTATACTCAAATCCCCGAGCAATGAAGGCCAACATACCATTTGCCTTCTTCACTGCCTGCTGTACCTGCATGCCAACTTTCAATTATTAATGTACCATGACACCCAGGTCTCGTTACACCTCCCCTTTTCCTAATCTGCTGCCATTCAAGTAATATTCGCCTTCGTGTTTTTGCCACCAAAGTGGATAACCTCACATTTTTCCACATTATACTGCATCTGCCATGCGTTTGCCCACTCACATAACCTGTGCAAGTCACCCTGCAGCCTCTTAACGTCCTTCTCGCTGCTCACACCGCCACCCAGCTTAATGTCATCTGCAAACTTGGAGATATTATACTAAATTCCCTAATCCAAATCATTAATATATATTTTATATAGCTGGGGACCCAGCACTGAGTCCTGCGGCACCCCACTATTCACTGCCGGCCATTCTGAAAAGGACCCGTTTATCTCTGCTTCCTGTCTGCCAACCAGTTCTCTATCCACGTTAGTACATTACCCCCAATACTATGTGCTTTAATTCTGTACACCAATCTCTTGTGAGGGACCTTGTCAAAGAAGTTTGAAAGTACAAATACGCCACATCCACTGGTTCTCCCTTGTCCACTCAGCTCGTTGCATCCTCAAAAAATTCCAGAAGATTTATCAAGCAGGAGTTCCCTTTCATAAATCCATGCTGACTTTGGACCGATCCCATCACTGCTTTCCAAATGAGCTGCTATTTCATCTTTAATAATTTATTCGAACATTTTCCCCACCACCGATGTCAGGCTAACTGGTCTATAATTATACATTTTCACTCTCCCTCCTTTCTTAAAAAGTGGTGTTATATTAGCTACCCTCCCGTCCATAGGAACTGATCCAGAGACGATAGACTGTTGGAAAATGATCACCAATGCATCCACTGTTTCTAGGGCTACATCGTTAAGTACTCTGCGATGCAGACTCTCAGGCTCCCGGGATGTATCGGCCTTCAATCCCATCAATTTCACTAAAACAATGTTATTCCAGTTTATTTTGCTACGCCAATTCACGTTACTAACCGACCACAAACTTTTACTAGCTATCCTAAGTGGCAATTCCACGCGTAACGGCTTCCAGGATGAAAAGGCAGGCTATTTCGTTGTCTCTGTATGATTACAAAATCAAGTATCGCACTTTGAAGCAGAATACAGTGGCGGATGCTCTTTCAAACTTGCCTCATGAAGATTCTGGAATTGGCTAGGATCAGTCAATCTACACTCTAGATGTCGTTGATAATGACATTCAGGTCACTGCCTCTGATATTGCAGCGCATGCAAAGAAATATTCCAAGTTACAGTGGGCCTTTGAACACACCCTGCGAGGATAGTCTGAAGATCAGACGCATTTAGCTAAAGGGATAAAGCCCTCTTATCATCGCTGGCACGAATTATCAAGGGAGCAGATCTGTCTAAAATGGGGCCTGACAGTAATCATTCCTAGTGCACTATGGGCCATCGATTTCTCGGAACTTCACGGTGAGCATACTGGCATTGTAGGCATGAAAGTGGTGGCCTGATGTTTTGTTTATTGGCGTGGGTTGTATAAAGCCTCAGAAGAATTAGTAAGTAAGTATATTAACTGTAAAGATTGCTAGACCATGCCAGCTTAATTGCCGCTGCAAACATGGATTTGGCCAAGAAAATCAATCCTAAGAATACATGTTGCTTTTTGAAAGATGAGCAATAATAATTTTCTGGTTCTAATCGATACCCATTCGAAATGCTGCAGGTATGGCATGTGAGGTCATCTCCAATCTCAGATCATACATTGGATGCATTGCAGGACATTTTTTGCATGCTATGACCTGCCCGAAGAAATGGTGTCAGATAATGCTGGGCAATTTTAGTCCTTTAAATTTGCTAGTTTTGCTGGACACAACGGTAACAAACACAAAGGTAGCACCATATCATCCTGTTTCGAATGGTGCAGGTTAAAGGTTAGTCAGGATTGTCAGAGGCTTTGCTTAAACAAGTTCTACAGACTGGATCATCGGTGTGCAAATGTTCTTCTCAAATACAAAACTGCACGTCATTCTACAACAATGCAAACAGCTGCTGAATTTTTGATAAGCTTTGGCTGAGGATGCTTCGAGCTGACTGCAACCAAACGTGCCTGATGAGGTGGAAAAGCACAAGCGGTGCAGAAACGTCATATTCCGGTTCAAAAGAGCAGTGCTCTCAGGAGGGTGAACAGGTCACATTTCTCAACCTGTCAAAAATTTCAAAAGCACACAAATGGGATATGTTACAATTATTCGAGGATGTATCATCAAACAATAACTGGTCAAATTAGTGAATATATCAGGTAGGTTCATGTGGACCAACTGTTGCTAGCGAGTGACGCACCTTCGGAATTACTAGTAAATAATGATGAATCTAACTTGGACGATGATCAGAGTCAGCTGGTAGGTCAAAGTACTTCAATGGACAAAACAGTCACAGTGTCCATCTCACCACCAACTCAGATGCAGCCGACTGAAACGGTTCTACGGCAATGGGACAATCTTGCAGAGACTCAGTATCTTCGGGGGGGACATTGAAGTTTGGGTTCAGTTCTGAAGGTCAACGAGGAAATACATACCAACCAGACAGGATATTGATAAATGGGAATATCAAGATCGTATGAAGAAAGCAAACACAAGGACAGATGAAATGATTTCAAGGAAACTCAAGAGGACACAGGAAGATACAGATCAGGAATCTGGGCTACACGTCTTGAAAACAGAAATTCTCCAAGACGGTCTCTGAAGTCAAATGAGAATATAGAAAATGGGCACAGCCAGCCAAATGCAAGGAAATGGAGGTCGGAGCAGGATAAAGCGAAAAGCTTAAAATATCATACTCATGGCTCAGTAGTTGTTAGCATAAGCAATCCTTCAAAAAATTTATAAATACATTGCTTCTCAAATAAAAGAGAAGCAATATAATACACGCTCACGGGTTTGTGAGCTGGTCAGTGAGAGTGGCTCAGCCAGTCACGTGATATTCACAAGCCTCAATAAAACTCCAGCCAGTTGGGTGAACGGAACCTGGTGGATGAACTGGTAATGTGTATTGAGAACGTTAAACTTTATCCTAATAATTCAAGTAGTTCTGAATAGCAGTATGTTGATATGAAATTTTAAGCAACGGACCCTTGGAGCAAATCACATTTTGAACAATAAGGGAGTCAAGGGTTATGAGGAGCCGACAGAGAAGTGGACTTCACGACAAGACCAGTTCAGTCATGATCTTATTTGAAAGGTGGAGCAGGCTCTGCTCCTATCCCTTATCATCCTTTTTTTCTTAAAACATTACACTCACCTTCTCACACAGCACAACAGCTCCAACGCCTACAAGCATAAGTCAGGTGTGTTAAGGTACACTATCTGTACACTGAGATAGGAGATGTGGGAAATACCCTATTATTATCTCATAACATTATTCAACATTTCTCAATATTAAGGATTTACACATGTTAAACCTAAGTGATTGCAAAATAAACAAGCTCTAAGTGGTCATATTAGGACAACGTTAGAAACTGTGAATGAACATTAATGGAAATGAACCTGTAGGACAGATATGAGGTCCAAGAATTTCGGACCCATTTTTCAGTTCTGAAGCCATCTGTTCTGTGCCACCGATAGAGAGGAATTTCCAGCTCTCCTGATTGAAGCGTTTTCGTGCTTAAACATCCTGTGTGACTGGATCTATCTCTGTAACACGCAGTTATGACATGTCCAGTCAATCTGAAACATGTGTGTGACGGGATCTATTTTTTAAAAGATATGGGATTGGTCTGGTCTCTTTGAAACCTGAGTCTGGATTTGTCTCGACCAACAGTCTGTGTAACTTGTCCTCAAAACACAGCCTATGTGCCCGGTCCTGTCGCTTTTAACAGCCTTTGTGACAGGCTCTCTCTGTATACACAGCTTGTGTGACGGGTCCTGTCTCCATAAGCAGTTGTGTAACGGGACCTGTCTCTAAAAACAGTCTGTGTTACTGATCCTGTCTCCATAAACGGTCTGTGTAACGGGTCCTGTCCCTATATACGCTCTGTGTGACGCATCCTGTCTCTATAAACAGCCTGTGTGATGGGTCCTGTCTCGATAAACAGTCTGTGTAACTGGTCCTGTCTCGATAAACAGTATGTGTGACGGGTCCAGTCTCTATAAACAGTCTGTGCAACTGGTCCTGTCTCTATAAACAGTCTGTGTGATGTGTCCTGTCTCTATAAACAACCTGTGTAACTGGTCCTGTCTCGATAAATAGTCTGTGTGACGGGTCCTCACTCTATAAACAGTATGTGTGACGGGTCCTGTCTCTATAAACAGCCTGTGTGGTGGGTCCTGTCTCTAAAACAGTCTGTGTAACTGGACCTGTCTCTATTAACAGTCAGTGTAACTGGTCCTGTCTCTATAAACAGTCTGTGTAACTGGTCCTGTCTCGATAAACAGCCTGTTTTACTGGTCCTGTCTCCAGAAACAGTCTGTGTAACTGGTCCTGTGTCTATAAACAGTCTGTGTGACGTGTCCTGTCTCTATAAACAGTCTGTGTGATGGGTCCTGTCTCTATAAACAGCCTGTGTGACGGGTCCTGCCTCGATAAACAGCTTGTGTAACTGGTCCTGTCTCTATAAACAGCCTGTGTAACTGGTCCTGTCTCTATAAACAGCCTGTGTAACGGGTCCTGTCTCTATAAACAGTCTGTGTAACTGGCGCTGTCTCTATAAACATTCTGTATGAATGGTCATGACTCTATAAACAGTCTGTGTAACTGGTCCTGTCTCTATAAACAGTCTGTGTAACTGGTCCTGTCTCTATAAACAGTCTGTGTGACGGGTCCTGTCTCTATAAACAGTCTGCGTAACTGGTCCTGTCTCTATAAACAGTCTGTGTAACTGGTCCTGTCTCGAAAACTGTCTGTGTGATGGATCCTGTCCATATAAACAGCCTGTGTGACGGGTCCTGTCTTTATAAATAGACTGTGGAACTGTTCCTGTCTCTATAAACAGTCTGTGTAACTGGTCCAGTCTCTATAAACAGTTTGTGTAACTGGTCCTTTCTCTATAAACAGTTTGTGTGACGGGTCCTGTCTCTATAAACAGCCTGTGTAATGGGCCCTGTCTCTATAAACAGCCTGTGTAACTGGTCCTTTCTCTATAAACAGTTTGTGTGACGGGTCCTGTCTCTATAAATAGACTGTGGAACTGTTCCTTTCTCCATAAACAGTCTGTGTAACTGGTCCACTCTCTATAAACATTCTGTGTAACTGGTCCTGTCTCGATAAACAGCCTGTGGAACTGGTCCTGTCTCTATAAACATTCTGTGTAATTGGTCCTGTCTCTACAAACAGTCTGTGTGACGGGTCCTGTCTCTATAAACAGCCTGTGTGAATTGTCCTGACTTTATAAACAGTCTGTGTAACCGATCCTGTCTCTGTAAACAGTCTGTGTAACTGGTCCTGTCCCGAAAAACAGTTTGTATAACCGGTCCTGTCTCTATAAACAGTCTGTGTGACGGGTCCTGTCTCTATAATCAGTCTGTTTGACGGGTCCTGTCTCTATAAACAGTCTGTGTAACGGCTCCTATCTCTATAAAGAGTCTGTTAAACTGGTCCTTTCTCTTTTAACAGTCTGTGTAACTGGCCGTTCTATATAAACAGTCTGTGTGACAGGTCCTGGCTCTATAAACAGCCTGTGTGAATGGACCTGAATCTATAAACCGTCTGTGTAACTGGTCCTGTCTCAATAAAAAGTCTATGTAATTGCTCCTGTCTATATAAACATTCTGTGTGACGGGTCCTGTCTCTATAAACTGGCTGTGTAACTGGCCCTCTCTTTATAAACAGACTGTCTGACTGGTCCTGTCTCTATAAACAGTCTGGAGAACTGGTCCTGTCTCTATAAACAATCTGTGTAACTGGTCCTGTCTCTATAAACAGACTGTGTAACTGGTCCTGTGTCTATAAACAGTCTATGTAACTGGTCCTGTCTCTATAAACAGTCTATGTAACTGGTCCTGTGCCTATAAACAGCCTGTGTTTCTGGTCCTGCCTTTTTTGACAACCTGTGCAACTGGCCTTTCTATATAAACAGTCTGTGTGACGGTTCCTGTCTCTATAAACAGTCTGTGTTACTGGTCCTGTTTCTATAAACAGTCTGTGTAACTGGTCCTGTCTCTATAAACATTCTGTGTTACTGGTCCTGTCTCTATAAACAGTCTGTGTAACTGGTCCTTTCTCTATAAACAGTCTGTGTGACGGGTCCTGTCTCGATAAACATTCTGTGTTTCTGGTACTGTCTCTATAAACAGCCTGTGTGACGGGTCCAGTCTCTACAAACAGCCTGTGTGACGGAACCTGTCTCTATAAACAGTCTGCGTAACTGATTCTGTCTCTTTTAACAGTCGGTGTAATGGCTCCAATCTCAATAAATAGCCTGTGTGATGGGTCCTGTCTCAATTAAGAGACTGTGTAACTGGTCCAGTCTCAATAAACAGTCTGTGTAACGGGTGCACTCTCTATAAACAGCCAGTGTGATGGGTCCCGTCTCTATAAAAATCTGTGTAACTGGTCCTGTCTCTAAAACAGCCTGTATAACTTGTCCTGTCTCTATAAACAATCTGTGTAACTGGTCCTGTCTCTATAAACAGTCTGCGTAACTGGTCCTGTCTCTATAAACAGTCTGTGTAACTGATCCTGTCTCTATAAACAGTCTGTGTAACAGGACCTGTCTGTATAACGAGTCTGTGTAACTGGTCCTGTCTCTGCAAACAGTCTGTGTGACAGGTCCTGTCTCTTGAAACAGTCAGTGCATCTGGTCCTGCCTCTATAAACAGACTGTGTAACTAAACCTGTCTCTATAAGCAGTCTGTGTAACTGGTCCTGTCTCTACAAACAGTCTGTGTAACTGGTCCTTTCTCTATAAACAGTCTGTGTAAATGGTCCTGTCTCTATAAACAGTCTGTGTAACTGGTCTTTCTCTATAATCAGTCTGTGTGACGGGTCCTGTCTCTATAAGCATCCTGTGTGATTGGTCCAGTCTCTATTAACAGCCTGTGTAACTGGTCCTGTCTCTATAAACGTCTGTGTGACGGGTCCTGTCTCTATAAAGAGTCTGTGTGACTGGTCCTGTCTCTATAAACAGTCTGTGTGACGAGCCCAGTCTCTATAAACAGTCTGTGTGATGGGTCCTGTCTCCATATACACACAGTATATCTGGTCAAGTCTCTATGAACAGTCTGTGCAACGGGTCCTGTCTCTATAGACAGCCTGTGTGATGGGTCTTGTCTCTATAAACAGCCTGTGTAACTGGTCCTGTCTCTATAAACAGTCTGTGTAACTGGTCCTGTCTCCATAAAAAGTCTGTGCAACTCATCCTGTCTCTATAAACAGCCTGCGTAATTGGTCATGTCTCTATAAACAGTCTGTGTGACGAATCCTGTGTCTATAAACAGTCTGTGTATCTGGTCCTGTCTCTATAAACAGCTTGTGTGACGGGTCCTGTCTCTATAAACAGTCTGTTTAACTGGTCCTATCTCATTAAACAGCCTGTGTGATGGGTCCTGTCTCTATAAGCAGCCTGTGTGACGGGTCCAGTCTCTATAAACAGACCGTGGAACGGGTCCTGTCTCTATAAACAGTCTGTGTAACTGGTCCTGTCTCTATAAACATTATGTGTAACTGGTCCTGTCTCTATAAACAGCCTGTGTAATGGGTCCTGTCACTATAAACAGCCTAGGTAATTGGTCCTGTCTTTAGACACAGCCTGTGTAAAAGGTCCTGTCTCGATAAACAGTCTGTGTAACTGGTCCTGTCTCTATAAACAGACAGTGTAACTGGTCCTGTCTCTATAAACTGTCTGTGTAACTGGTCATTTCTCTATAAACAGTCTGTGTAACTGGTCCTGTCTCTATACACAGACAGTGTAACTGGTCCTGTCTCTATAAACAGGCTGTGTAACTGGACCTGTCTCTATTTGCAGTCTGTGTAACTGGTCCTGTCTCGATAAACAATCTGTGTAAATAGTCCTGTCTCTAAAAATAGCCTGTGTGACTGGTCATGTCTCTATAAACAGTCTGTGTAACTGGTCCTGTCTGTATACACAGTCTGTGTAACTGGTCCTGTCTCTATAAACAGCCTGTTATCTGGTCCTGACTCTATAAACAGCCTGTGTGACGGATCCTGACTCAATAAACAGTCTGTCTAACTGGTCCTCTCTTTATAAACAGTCTGTGTGACTGGTCCTGTCTCTATAAACAGTCTGTGTAACTGGTCCTGTCTCTAAAAATTGCCTGTGTGACTGATCATATCTCTATAAACAGCCTGTGTAACTGCTCCTGTCTCCATAAACAGTCTGTGTAACTGGTCCTGTCTCTATAAAAAGCCTGTGAAACTGTTCCTGTCTCTGTAAACAGTTTGTGTAACTGGTCCTGTCTTTAGACACAGTCTGTGTGACGGGTCCTGTCTCAATAAACAGCTTTTGTGAATGGTCCTGACTCTATAACCAACCTGTGCTCCTGGTCCTGTCTCTGTAAACAGCCTGTGTAACTAGTCCTGTCTCAAAAACAGTCTGTGCAACTGGCCTTTCTCTATACACAGTCTGTGTGACGGGTCCTGTCTCTAAAAACATTGGTATAACTGGTCATTTCTCTATAAACAGTCTGTGTAACTGGTCCTGTCTCTATAATCAGTCTGTGTGACGGGTCCTGTCTCTATAAACAGTCTGGAGAACTGGTCCTGTCTCTATAAACAATCCGAGTAACTGGTCTTGTCTCTATAAACAGTCGGGTAACTGGTCCTGTCTCTATAAACAGTCTGTGTAACTGGTACTGTCTCTATAAACAGTCTGTGTAACTGGTCCTGTCTCTATAAACAGTCGGGTAACTGGTCGTGTCTCTATAAACAGTCTGTGTAACTGGTACTGTCTCTATAAACAGTCTGTGTAACTGGTCATGTCTCCATAAACAGTCTGTGTGACGGGGCCTGTCTCTATAAACAGTCTGTGTAACTGGTCCTGTCTCTATAAACAGCCTGCGTTACTGGTCCTGTCACTACAAACAGCCTGTGTTATGGGTCCTGTCTCTCTAAAAATCAGTGTAACTGGACCTGTCTCTATAAACAGCCTGCGTAACTGGTCCTGTCGCTATAAACAGTCTGTGTGACGGGTCGTGTGTATATAAACAGTCTGTGTAACTGATCCTGTCTCTATAAACAGCCTGTGTATCTGTTCCTGTCTTTATAAACAGCTTGTGTGACGGGTCCTGACTCTATAAACAGTCTGTGCAACTGGCCTTTCTCTACACACAGTCTGTGTAACTGGTCCTGTCTCTATAACCAACCTGTTTAACGGGTCCTGTCTCTATAATCAGTCTGTGTGACGGGTCCTGTCTCTATAAACAGTCTGGAGAATTGGTCCTGTCTCTATAAACAATCTGTGTAACTGGTCCTGTTTCTATAAACAGTCTGGTAACTGGTCCTGTCTCTATACACAGTCTGTGTAACTGGTCCTGTCTCTATAAACAGTCTGTGTAACTGGTCCTGTCTCTATAACCAACCTGTGTAACGGGTCCTGTCTCTATAAACAGTCTGTGTGACGAGCCCAGTCTCTACAAACCGTCTGTGTGATGGGTCCTGTCTCTATGAACAGACAGTGAAACTGGTCCTGTCTCTGTAAACAGCCTGTGAAACTGGTCTTGTCTCTGTAAACAGTCTGTGTAACTGGTCCTGTCTTTAGACACAGTCTGTGTGACGGGTCCTGTCTCAATAAACAGCTTTTGTGAATGGTCCTGACTCGAAATCCAACCTGTGTTTCTGGTCCTGTCTCTGTAAACAGCCTGTGTAACTGGTCCTGTCTCAAAAACAGTCTGTGCAACTGGCCTTTCGCTATACACAGTCTGTGTGACGGGTCCTGTCTCTAAAAACTGTCGGTATAACTGGTCATTTCTCTAAAAATTGGCTGTGTGACAGGTGATGTCTCTATAAACAGCCTGTGTAACTGGTCCTGTCTCTATAAACAGCCTGTGAAACTGGTCCTGTCTCTGTAAACAGTCTGTGTAACTGGTCCTGTCTTTAGACACAGTCTGTGTGACGGGTAGTGTCTCAATAAACAGCTTTTGTGAATGGTCCTGACTCTATAACCAACCTGTGCTCCTGGTCCTGTCTCTGTAAACAGCCTGTGTAACTGGTCCTGTCTCTATTAACAATCTGTGTAACTGGTCCTGTCTCTATAAACAATCGGGTAACTGGTCCTGTCTCTATTAACAGTCTGTGTAACTGGTACTGTCTCTATAAACAGTCTGTGTAACTGGTTCTGTCTCTATAAACAGTCAGGTAACTGGTCCTGTCTCTATAAACAGTCTGTGCAACTGGTACTGTCTCTATAAACAGTCTGTGTAACTGGTCATGTCCCCATAAACAGTCTGTGTGACGGGTCCTGTCTCGATAAACAGTCTGTGTAACTGGTCCTGTCTCTATAAACAGCCTGCGTAACTGGTCCTGTCACTATAAACAGCCTGTGTTATGGGTCCTGTCTCTCTAAAAATCAGTGTAACTGGACCTGTCTCTATAAACAGCCTGCGTAACTGGTCCTGTCTCTATAAACAGTCTGTGTGACGGGTCCTGTGTATATAAACCGTCTGTGTAACTGATCCTGTCTCCATAAACAGCCTGTGTATCTGGTCCTGTCTTTATAAACAGCTTGTGTGACGGGTCCTGACTCTATAAACAGTCTGTGCATCTGGCCTTTCTCTACACACAGTCTGTGTAACTGGTCCTGTCTCTATAACCAACCTGCGTAACTGGTCCTGTCTCTATAATCAGTCTGTGTGACGGGTCCTGTCTCTGTAAACAGTCTGGAGAATTGATCCTGTCTCTATAAACAATCTGTGTAACTGGTCCTGTCTCTATAAACAGTCTGGTAACTGGTCATATCTCTATAAACAGTCTGTGTAACTGGTCCTGTCTCTATAAACAGTCTGTGTAACTGGTCCTGTCTCGATAACCAACCTGTGTAACGGGTCCTGTCTCTATAAACAGTCTGTGTGACGAGCCCAGTCTCTACAAACCGTCTGTGTGATGGGTCCTGTCTCTGTGAACAGACAGTGAAACTGGTCCAGTATCTATAGACAGCCTGTGTGATGGGTCTTGTCTCTATAAACAGCCTGCGTAACTGGTCCAGTCTCTATAAACAATCTGTGTAACTGGCCCTGTCTCTATAAATAGTCTGTGTAATTTCCTGTCTCTATAAACAGTCTGTGTAACTGGTCCTGTCTCTATAACCAGCCTGTGTAACGGGTGCTGTCACTATAAACAGCCTGTGTGAATAGTCCTGACTCTATAAACAGCCTGTGTAACTGGTCCTGTGTCTATAAACAGTCTGTGTGATGTGTGCTGTCTCCATAAACAACCTGTGTAACTGATCCTGTCTCTACATTAAGCCTGTGTGACGGGTCATGTCTCTATAAACAGTCTGTGTGACGGGTCCTGTCCCTATAAACAGTCTGTATAACTGGTCCTGTCTCTAAACACAGTCTTTTTGACGGGTCCTGTCTCTATCAACAGTCTGTGTAACTGGTCCTGACTCTATAAACAGTCTGTGTAGCTGGTCGTTTCCCTTTTATCAGTCTGTGTAACTGGCCTTTCTATATAAACAGTCTGTGTGACGGGTCCTGTTTCTGTAAACAGTCTGTTTAACTGGCCCTGTCTCTATAAACAGTCTATGTAACTGGTACTGTCTCTATAAACAGTCTGTGTAACTCGTCCTGTCTCGATAAACAGTCTGTGTGACGTGTCCTGTCTCTATAAACAGCCTGTGTAAATGATCCTGTCTCTATAAACCGTCTGTGTAACTGGTCCTGTCTCGAAAACTGTCTGTGTGATTTGTCCTGTCTCTCTAAACAGACTGTGTGACTGGTCCTGTCTCTATAATCAACCTGTGGAACTGGTCCTGTCTCTATAAACAGTCTGGAGAACTGGTCCTGTCTCTATAAACAATCTGTGTAACTGGTCCTGTCTCTATAAACAGTCTGTGTAACTGGTCCTGTGTCTATAAACATTCTATGTAACTGGTCCTGTCTCTATAAACAGTCAATGTAACTGGTCCTGTCTCTACAAACAGTCTATGTAACTAGTCCTGTGCCTATAAACAGCCTGTGTTTCTGGTCCTGCCTTTTTTGACAGTCGGTGTAATGGCTCCTATCTCAATAAACAGCCTGTGTGATGGGTCCTGTCTCTATTAACAGACTGTGTAACTGGTCCAGTCTCAAAAACAGTCTGTGTAACGGGTGCACTCTCTATAAACAGCCAGTGTGATGGGTCCTGGCTCTATAAAAATCTGTATAACTTGTCCTGTCTCTATAAACAATATGTGTAAGTGGTCCTGTCTCTATAAACAGTCTGTGTAACTGGTCCTGTCTCTGTAAACAGTCTGTGTAACTGGTCCTGTCTCTATAAACAGTCTGTGTAACTGGTCCTGTCTCTATTAATAGCCTGTGTAACAGGACCTGTCTGTATAACGAGTCTGTGTAACTGGTCCTGTCTCTATAAACAGTCTGTGTAACTGGCCCTTTCTCTATAAACAGTCTGTGTAACTGGTCCTGTCTCTCTAAACAGTCTGTGTAACTGGTCCTGTCTCTATAAACGTCTGTGTGACGGGTCCTGTCTCTATAAACAGTCTGTGTGACGGGTCATATCTCTATTAACAGTCTGTGTGACGAGTCCAGTCTCTATAAACAGTCTGTGTGATGGGTCCTGTCACTATATACACACAGTATATCTGGTCATGTCTCTATAAACAATCTGTGCAACGGGTCCTGTCTCTATAGACAGCCTGTGTGATGGGTCTTGTCTCTATAAACAGCCTGTGTAACTGGTCCTGTCTCTATAAACAGTCTGTGTGATGGGTCTTGTCTCTATAAACAGCCTGTGCAACTCGTCCTGTCTCTATAAACAGCCTGCATAATTGGTCCTGTCTCTATAAATAGTCTGTGTAACTGGTCGTGTCTCTATAAACAGCCTGTGTATCTGGTCCTGTCTCTATAAACAGCTTGTGTGACGGGTCCTGTCTCTATAAACAGTCTGTTTAACTGGTCCTGTCTCTATAAACAGCCTGTGTGACGGGTCCTGTCTCTATAAACAGTCGGTGTAACTGGTCCTGTCTCTATATACAATCTGTGTAACTGGTCCTGTCTCGAAAACTGCCTGTGTGATGGGTCCTGTCTCTATAAGCAGCCTGTGTGACGGGTCCAGTCTCTATAAACAGACCGTGGAACGGGTCCTGTCTCTATAAACAGTCTGTGTAACTGGTCCTGTCTCTATAAACATTCTGTGTAACTGGTCCTGTCTCTATAAACAGCCTGTGTAATGGGTCCTGTCACTATAAACAGCCTAGGTAATGGGTCCTGTCACTAGACACAGCCTGTGTAAATGGTCCTGTCTCTATAAACAGTCTGTCTAACTGGTCCTGTCTCTATAAACAGACAGTGTAACTGGTCCTGTCTCTATAAACAGTCTGTGTAAATGGTCCTGTCTCTATAAACAGTCTGTTTAACTGGTCCTGTCTCTATACACAGACAGTGTAACTGGTCCTGTCTCTATAAACAGGCTGTGTAACTGGACCTGTCTCTATTAGCAGTCTGTGTAACTGGTCCTGTCTCTATAAACAATCTGTGTAAATGGTCCTGTCTCTAAAAATAGCCTGTGTGACTGGTCATGTCTCTATAAACAGCCTGTGTAACTGGTCCTGTCTCTAAACACAGTCTGTGTAACTGGTCCTGACTCTATAAACAGCCTGTGTGACGGATCCTGATGCAATAAACTGCCTATCTAACTGGTCCTCTCTCTATAAACAGTCTGTGTGACTGGTCCTGTCTCTATAAACAGTCTGTGTAACTGGTCCTGTCTCTACAAATTGCCTGTGTGACTGTTCATGTCTCTATAAACAGCCTGTGTAACTGGTCCTGTCTCTATAAACAGTCTGTGTAACTGGTCCTGTCTCTATAAACAGCCTGTGAAACTGATCCTGTCTCTGTAAACAGTCTGTGTAATTGGTCCTGTCTCAAAAACAGTCTGTGTAACTGGTCCTGTCTCTATAATCAGTCTGTGGGACGGGTCCTGTCTCTATAAACAGCCTGGAGAAATGGTACTTTCTCTATAAAAAATCTGTGTAACTGGTCCTGTCTCTATAAACAGTCTGGTAACTGGTCCTGTCTCTATAAACAGTCTGTGTAACTGGTCCTGTCTCTATTAAAAGTCTGTGTAACTGGTCCTGTCTCTATAACCAACCTGTGTAACGGGTTCTGTCTCTATAAACAGTCTGTGTGACGAGCCCAGTCTCTACAAACCGTCTGTGTGATGGGTCCTGTCTCTATGAACAGACAGTGAAACTGGTCCAGTCTCTATAGACAGCCTGTGTGATGGGTATTGTCTCTATAAACAGCCTGTGTAACTGGTCCTGTCTCTATAAGCAGTCTGTGTAACTGGTCCTGTCTCAATAAAAAGTCTGCGTAACTGGTCCTGTCTCTATAAACAGCCTGCGTAATTGGTCCTGTCTCTATAAACAGTCTGTGTGACGACTCCTGTGTCTATAAACAGTCTGTGTAACTGGTCGTGTCTCTATAAACAGCTTGTGTATCTGGCCTTGTCTCTATAAACAGCTTGTGTGACGGGTCCTGTCTCTATAAACAGTCTGTGTAACTGGTCCTGTCTCTATAAACAGCCTGTGTGACGGGTCCTGTCTCTATAAATAGTCTGTGTAAATGGTCCTGTCTCTATAAACAGTCTGTGTAACTGGTCCTGTCTTGAAAACTGTCTGTGTGATGGGTCCTGTCTCTATAAACAGCCTGTGTGACGGGTCCTGTCTCTAAAAACAGCCTGTGTATCTGATCCTGTCTCTATAAACAGTCTGTATAACTGGTCCTGTCTCTATAAACAGTCTGTTTGACGGGCCCTGTATCTAAAAACAGTCTATGAAACTGGTCCTGTCTCTATAAACAGTCTGTGTAACTGGTCTTTTCACTTTTATCAGTCTGTGTAACTGGCCTTTCTATATAAACAGTCTGAGTGACGGGTCCTGTCTCTATAAACAGTCTGCGTGACAGGCCCTGTCTCTATAAACAGTCTGTGTGATGGGTCCTGTCTCTGTAAAACTCAGTGTAACTGGACATGTCTCTATAAACAGCCTGCGTAACTGGTCCTGTCTCTACAAATAGTCCGTGTGACGGGTTCTGTGTCTATAAGCAGTCTGTGTAACTGGTCCTGTCTCTATAAACAGACTGTGTATCTGGTCCTGTCTCTTTCAAAAGCCTGTGTGACGGGTCCTGTCCCTATAAATAGTCTGTGTAACTGGTCCTGTCTCTATAAACAGCCTGTGTGATGGGTCCTGACTCTATAAACATTCTGTGTAGCTGGTCCTCTCTCTATAAACAGTCTGTGTGACTGGTCCTGTCTCCATGAACAGTCTGGAGAACTGGTCCTGTCTCTATAAACAGTCTGTTTAACTGGTCCTGTCTCTATAACCAGCCTGTGTAACATGTGCTGTCACTATAAACAGCCCGTGTGAATAGTCCTGACTCTATAAACAGCCTGTGTAACTGGTCCTGTGTCTATAAACAGTCTGCGTGATGTGTGCTGTCTCTATAAACAACCTGTGTAACTGATCCTGTCTCTACAAAAAGCCTGTGTGACGGGTCATGTCTCTATAAACAGTCTGTGTGACGGGTCCTGTCCCTATAAACAGTCTGTATAACTGGTCCTGTCTCTAAACACAGTCTGTTTGACGGGTCCTGTCTCTATAAACAGTCTGTGTAACTGGTCCTGTCTCTATAAACAGTCTGTGTAGCTGGTCGTTTCCCTTTTATCAGACTGTGTAACTGGCCTTTCTATATAAACAGTCTGTGTGACGGGTCCTGTTTCTGTAAACAGTCTGTTTAACTGGCCCTGTCTCTATAAACAGTCTGTGTAACTGGTACTGTCTCTATAAACAGTCTGTGTAACTCGTCCTGTCTCTATAAACAGTCTGTGTGACGTGTCCTGTCTCTATAAACAGCCTGTGTAAATGATCCTGTCTCTATAAACCGTCTGTGTAACTGGTCCTGTCTCGAAAACTGTCTGTGTGATTTGTCCTGTCTCTCTAAACAGACTGTGTGACGGGTCCTGTCTCTATAAACAACCTGTGGAACTGGTCCTGTCTCTATAAACAGTCTGGAGAACTGGTCCTGTCTCTATAAACAATCTGTGTAACTGGTCCTGTCTCTATACACAGTCTGTGTAACTGGTCCTGTGTCTATAAACATTCTATGTAACTGGTCCTGTCTCTATAAACAGTCAATGTAACTGGTCCTGTCTCTACAAACAGTCTATGTAACTGGTCCTGTGCCTATAAACAGCCTGTGTTTCTGGTGCTGCCTTTTTTGACAGTTGGTGTAATGGCTCCTATCTCAATAAACAGCCTGTGTGATGGGTCCTGTCTCTATTAACAGACTGTGTAACTGGTCCAGTCTCAATAAACAGTCTGTGTAACGGGTGCACTCTCTATAAACAGCCAGTGTGATGGGTCCTGGCTCTATAAAAATCTGTATAACTTGTCCTGTCTCTATAAACAATATGTGTAACTGGTCCTGTCTCTATAAACAGTCTGTGTAACTGGTCCTGTCTCTGTAAACAGTCTGTGTAACTGGTCCTGTCTCTATAAACAGTCTGTGTAACTGGTCCTGTCTCTATTAATAGCCTGTGTAACAGGACCTGTCTGTATAACGAGTCTGTGTAACTGGTCCTGTCTCTATAAACAGTCTGTGTAACTGGTCCTTTCTCTATAAACAGTCTGTGTAACTGGTCCTGTCTCTCTAAACAGTCTGTGTAACTGGTCCTGTCTCTATAAACGTCTGTGTGACGGGTCCTGTCTCTATAAACAGTCTGTGTGACGGGTCCTATCTCTATTAACAGTCTGTGTGACGAGCCCAGTCTCTTTAAACAGTCTGTGTGATGGGTCCTGTCACTATATAAACACAGAATATATGGTCAAGTCTCTATAAACAATCTGTGCAACGGGTCCTGTCTCTATAGACAGCCTGTGTGATGGGTCTTGTCTCTATAAACAGCCTGTGTAACTGGTCCTGTCTCTATAAACAGTCTGTGTGATGGGTCTTGTCTCTATAAACAGCCTGTGTAACTGGTCCTGTCTCTATAAACAGTCTGTGTAACTGGTCCTGTCTCCATAAAAAGTCTGTGCAACTCGTCCTGTCTCTATAAACAGCCTGCGTAATTGGTCCTGTCTCTATAAATAGTCTGTGTAACTGGTCGTGTCTCTATAAACAGCCTGTGTATCTGGTCCTGTCTCTATAAACAGTCTGTTTAACTGGTCCTGTCTCTATAAGCAGTCTGTGTGACGGGTCCTGTCTCTATAAACAGTCGGTGTAACTGGTCCTGTCTCTATATACAATCTGTGTAACTGGTCCTGTCTCGAAAAATAGCCTGTGTGACTGGTCATGTCTCCATAAACAGCCTGTGTAACTGGTCCTGTCTCAAAACACAGTCTGTGTAACTGGTCCTGACTCTATAAACAGCCTGTGTGACGGGTCCAGTCTCTATAAACAGACCGTGGAACGGGTCCTGTCTCTATAAACAGTCTGTGTAACTGGTCCTGTCTCTATAAACATTCTGTGTAACTGGTCCTGTCTCTATAAACAGCCTGTGTAATGGGTCCTGTCACTATAAACAGCCTAGGTAATGGGTCCTGTCTCTAGACACAGCCTGTGTAAATGGTCCTGTCTCTATAAACAGTCTGTGTAACTGGTCCTGTCTCTATAAACAGACAGTGTAACTGGTCCTGTCTCTATAACAGTCTGTGTAACTGGTCCTGTCTCTATAAACAGTCTGTGTAACTGGTCCTGTCTCTATACACAGACAGTGTAACTGGTCCTGTCTCTATAAACAGGCTGTGTAACTGGACCTGTCTCTATTAGCAGTCTGTGTAACTGGTCCTGTCTCTATAAACAATCTGTGTAAATGGTCCTGTCTCTAAAAATAGCCTGTGTGACTGGTCATGTCTCCATAAACAGCCTGTGTAACTGGTCCTGTCTCAAAATACAGTCTGTGTAACTGGTCCTGACTCTATAAACAGCCTGTGTGACGGATCCTGATTCAATAAACAGCCTGTCTAACTGGTCCTCTCTCTATAAACAGTCTCTACCACAGAAAGTAGTTGAGGCCAATTCACTAAATATATTCAAAAGGGAGTTAGATGAAGTCCTTACTACTCGGGGGATCAAGGGTTATGGCGAGAAAGCAGGAAGGGGGTACTGAAGTTTCATGTTCAGCCATGAACTCATTGAATGGCGGTGCAGGCTAGAAGGGCTGAATGGCCTGCTCCTGCACCTATTTTCTATGTTTCTATGTTTCTATGTTTCTATGTTTCTATGTTTCTATGTTTCTATGTCCTGTCTCTATAAACAGTCTGTGTAACTGGTCCTGTCTCTACAAATTGCCTGTGTGACTGTTCATGTCTCTATAAACAGCCTGTGTAACTGGTCCTGTCTTTATAAACAGTCTGTGTAACTGGTCCTGTCTCTATAAACAGCCTGTGAAACTGATCCTGTCTCTATAATCAGTCTGTGTGACGGGTCCTGTCTCTATAAACAGTCTGGAGAACTGGTCCTGTCTCTATTAAAAATCTGTGTAACTGGTCCTGTCTCTATAAACAGTCTGTGTAACTGGTCCTGTCTCAATAAACAGTCTGTGTAACTGGTCCTGTCTCTATAACCAACCTGTGTAACGGGTCCTGTCTCTATAAACAGTCTGTGTGACGAGCCCAGTCTCTACAAATCGTCTGATTGATGGGTAATGTCTCTATGAACAGACAGTGAAACTGGTCCAGTCTCTAGAGACAGCCTGTGTGATGGGTATTGACCCTATAAACAGCCTGTGTAACTGGTCCTGTCTCTATAAGCAGTCTGTGTAACTGGTCCTGTCTCCATAAAAAGTCTGCGTAACTGGTCCTGTCTCTATAAACAGCCTGCGTAATTGGTCCTGTCTCTACAAACAGTCTGTGTGACGACTCCTGTGTCTATAAACAGTCTGTGTAACTGGTCGTGTCTCTATAAACAGCTTGTGTATCTGGCCTTGTCTCTATAAACAGCTTGTGTGACGGGTCCTGTCTCTATAAACAGTCTGTGTAACTGGTCCTGTCTCTATAAACAGCCTGTGTGACGGGTCCTGTCTCTATAAATAGTCTGTGTAAATGGTCCTGTCTCTATAAACAGTCTGTGTAACTGGTCCTGTCTTGAAAACTGTCTGTGTGATGGGTCCTGTCTCTATAAACAGCCTGTGTGACGGGTCCTGTCTCTAAAAACAGCCTGTGTAGCTGATCCTGTCTCTATAAACAGTCTGTATAACTGGTCCTGTCTCTATAAACAGTCTGTTTGACGGGCCCTGTATCTAAAAACAGTCTATGAAACTGGTCCTGTCTCTATAAACAGTCTGTGTAACTGGTCTTTTCACTTTTATCAGTCTGTGTAACTGGCCTTTCTATATAAACAGTCTGAGTGACGGGCCCTGTCTCTATAAACAGTCTGTGTGATGGGTCCTGTATCTGTAAAACTCAGTGTAACTGGACATGTCTCTATAAACAGCCTGCGTAACTGGTCCTGTTTCTACAAATAGTCCGTGTGACGGGTTCTGTGTCTATAAGCAGTCTGTGTAACTGGTCCTGTCTCTATAAACAGACTGTGTATCTGGTCCTGTCTCTTTCATCAGCCTGTGTGACGGGTCCTGTCCCTATAAATAGTCTGTGTAACTGGTCCTGTCTCTATAAACAGCCTGTGTGATGGGTCCTGACTCTATAAACAGTCTGTGTAGCTGGTCCTCTCTCTATAAACAGTCTGTGTGACTGGTCCTGTCTCCATAAACAGTCTGGAGAACTGGTTCAGTCTCTATAAACAATCTGTGTAACTGGTCCTGTCTCTATAAATAGTCTGTGTAATTGGTCCTGTCTCTATAAACAGTCTGTGTAACTGGTCCTGTCTCTATAACCAGCGGGTGTAACGGGTGCTGTCACTATAAACAGCCTGTGTGAATAGTCCTGACTCTATAAACAGCCTGTGGAGCTGGTCCTGTGTCTATAAACAGTCTGTGTGATGTGTGCTGTCTCTATAAACAACCTGTGTAACTGATCCTGTCTCTACAAAAAGACTGTGTGACGGGTCATGTCTCTATTAACAGTATGTGTGACGGGTCCTGTCCCTATAAACAGTCTGTATAACTGGTCCTGTCTCTATAAACAGTCTGTTTGACGGGTCCTGTCTCTATAAACAGTCTGTGTAACTGGTCCTGTCTCTATAAACAGTCTGTGTAGCTGGTCGTTTCCCTTTTATCAGTCTGTGTAACTGGCCCTTCTATATAAACAGTCTGTGTGAAGGGTCCTGTTTCTATAAATAGTCTGTTTAACTGGCCCTGTCTCTATAAACAGTCTGTGCAACTGGTACTTTCTCTATAAACAGTCTGTATAACTCGCCCTGTCTCTATAAACAGTCTGTGTGACGTGTCCTGTCTCTATAAACAGCCTGTGTAAATGATCCTGAATCTATAAAACGTCTGTGTAACTGGTCCTGTCTCAAAAACTGTCTGTGTGATTTGTCCTGTCTCTATAAACAGACTGTGTGACGGGTGCTGTCTCTATAAACAACCTGTGGAACTGGTCCTGTCTCTATAAACAGTCTGTGTAACTGGTACTTTCTCTATAAACAGCCTGTGTAACTGGTCGCGTCTCTATAAACATACTTTGTGACGGGTCCACGCTCTATAAACAGCCTGTGCAACTGGTCGTGTCTCTATAAACAGTCTGTGTGACGGGTGCTCGCTCTATAAACAGCCTGTGTGAATGGTCCTGAATCTATAAACCGTCTGTGTAACTGGTCCTGTCTCTATAAAAAGTCTGTGTAACTGGGCCAGTCTCTATAAACAGTCTGTGTGACGGTCCTGTCTCTATCAACAGCCTGTGTAACTGGTCCTGTCTCTATAAACAGACTGTGTAACTGGTACTCTCTCGATAAACAGTCTATGTAACTGATCTTGTCTCTATAAACAGGCTGTTTAACTGGCCCTGTCTCTATAAACAGTCTGTGTAACTGGTACTGTCTCTATAAACAGTCTGTGTAACTCGTCCTGTCTCTATAAACAGTCTGTGTGACGTGTCCTGTCTCTATAAACAGCCTGTGTAAATGATCCTGTCTCTATAAACCGTCTGTGTAACTGCTCCTGTCTCGAAAATTGTCTATGTGATTTGTCCTGACTCTATAAACAGACTGTGTGACGGGTCCTGTCTCTATAAACAACCTGTGGAACTGGTCCTGTCTCTATAAACAGTCTGTGTAACTGGTACTTTCTCGAAAACAGCCTGTGTAACTGGTCGTGTCTCTATAAACAGTCTGTGTGACGGGTCCTCGCTCTATAAACAGCCTGTGTGAATTGTCCTGAATCTAGAAACCGTCTGTGTAACTGGTCCTGTCTCTATAAAAAGTCTGTATAACTGGGCCAGTCTCTATAAACAGTCTGTGTGACGGTCCTGTCTCTATCAACAGCCTGTGTAACTGGTCCTGTCTCTATAAACTGACTGTGTAACTGGTACTGTCTCGATAAACAGTCTATGTAACTGGTCCTGTCTCTATAAACATTCTGTGTAACTGGTCCTGTCTCTATAAACAGCCTGTGTAACGGGTCCTGTCACTATAAATAGACTTTTTAATGGGTCCTGTCTCTACAAACAGCCTTTGGAACTGGTCCTGTTTCTATAAAGAGCCTGTGTGACGGGTCCTGTCTCTATAAAAATCTGTGTAACTGGTCCTTTCTCTATAAACAGCCTGCGTAACTGGTCCTGTCTCTATAAACAGTCTGTGTATCTGGTCCTGTTTCTATAAACAGTCTGTGTGACGGGTCCTGTCTCTATAAACAGTCTGGAGAACTGGTCCTGTCTCTATAAACAATCTTTGTAACTGATTCTGTCTCTATAAACAGTCTGTGTAACTGGTCCTGTCTCTATAAACAGCCTGTGTAACGGGTCCTATCTCTGTAAACAGCCAGTGAAACTGGTCCTGATCTGTAAACAGCCTGTGCAACTGGTCCTGTCTCAAAAACAGTCTGTGCAACTGGCCTTTTTCTATACACAGTCTGTGTGACGGGTCCTGTCGCTACAAACAGTCGGTATAACTGGTCCTGTCTCTATAAACAGTCTGTGTAACTGGTCCTTTCTCTATAAACAGTCTGTGTAACTGGTCCTGTCTCTATAATCAGTCTTTGTGACGGGTCCTGTCTCTATAAACAGTCTGGAGAACTGGTCCTGTCTCTATAAACAATCTGTGTAACTGGTCCTGTCTCTATAAACAGTCTGGTAACTGGTCCTGTCTCTATAAACAGTCTGTGTAACTGGTACTGTCTCTATAAACAGTCTGTGTAAATGGTCCTGTCTCTATAAACAGTCTGTGGAACTGTTGAGAGAGAGCAATAGTGACAGGGGATTCAATGGTGAGGGGAATAGATAGGCGTTTCTGCAGCCGCGACCGAGACTCCAGGATGATATGTTGCCTCCCTGTTGCAAGGTTCAAGTATGTCTCGGAGCGGGTGCAGGATATTCTGAAATGGGAGGGAGAACAGCCAGTTGTCGTGGTGCACATTGGTACCAACGACATTGGTATAAAAAGGGATGAGGTCCTACGAAACGAATTTAAGGAGCTAGGAGCTAAATTATAAAGTAGGACCTCAAAAGTAGTAATCTCGGGATTGCTATCAGTGCCACGTGATAGTCAGAGTCGGAATCGCAGGGTAGCGCAGATGAATACGTGGCTTGAGCAGTGGTGCAGCAGGGAGGGATTCAAATTCCTGGGGCATTGGGACCGGTTCTGGGGGAGGTGGGACCAGTACAAACCGGACGGTCTGCACCTGGGCAGGACCGGAACCAATGTCCTAGGGGGAGTGTTTGCTAGTGCTGTTGGGGAGGATTTAAACTAATATGGCAGGCGGATGGGAACCAATGCGGGGAGACAGAGGGAAACAAAAAGGAGGCAAAAGCAAAAGACAGAAAGGAGATGAGGAAAAGTGGAGGGCGGAGAAACCCAAGGCAAAGAACAAAAAGGGCCACTGTACAGCACAATTCTAAAAGGACAAAGGTTGTTAAAAAAACAAGCCTGAAGGCTTTGTGTCTGAATGCAAGGAGTATCCGCAATAAGTTGGATGAATTAACTGTTAATACATATGATGTGATTGGGATTACGGAGACGTGGCTCCAGGATGATCAGTGCTGGGAACTTAACATTCAGGGGTATTCGACATTCAGGAAGGATAGAGTGAAGGGAAAAGGAGGTGGGGTAGCATTGTTGGTTAAAGAAGAGATTAATGCAATAGTTAGGAAAGACATTAGCTTGGATGATGT
Source organism: Pristiophorus japonicus (assembly GCF_044704955.1). NCBI lineage: Eukaryota > Metazoa > Chordata > Chondrichthyes > Pristiophoridae > Pristiophorus > Pristiophorus japonicus. The sequence continues at coordinate 4,347,322 of NW_027254201.1, read as the reverse complement.
GGAATCTATATGGGTTGAGCTGCAGAACACCAAAGTGCAAAAGACGTGAGTAGGAATTGTGTACAGACCTCCAAACAGTAATAGGGATGTTGGGGAGAGCATCAAACAGGCAATTAGGGGTGCATGCAACAAAGGTGTAGCAGTTATAATGGGTGACTTTAATATGCACATAGATTGGGCTAGCCAAACTGGAAGCAATACGGTGGAGGAGGATTTCCTGGAGTGCATAAGGGATGGTTTCCTATACCAGTATGTTGAGGAACCAACTAGGGGGGAGGCCATCTTAGACTGGGCGTTGTGTAATGAGAGAGGATTAATTAGCAATCTCATTGTGCGAGGCCCTTTGGGGAAGAGTGACCATAATATGATGGAATTCTGCATTAGGATGGAGAATGAAACAGTAAATTCAGAGACCATGGTCCAGAACTTAAAGAAGGGTAACTTTGAAGGTATGAGGCGTGATTTGGCTAGGATAGATTGGCGAATGATACTTAGGGGATTGACTGTGGATGGGCAATGGCAGACATTTTGAGACCGCATGGATGAATTACAACCATTGTACATTCCTGTCTGGCGTAAAAATAAAAAAGGGAAGGTGGTCAACCGTGGCTATCTAGGGAAATCAGGGATAGTATTAAAGCCAAGGAAGTGGCATACAAATTGGCCAGAAATAGCAGCGAACCCGGGGACTGGGAGAAATTTAGAACTTAGCAGAGGAGGACAAAGGGTTTGATTATGGCAGGGAAAATGGATTACGAGAAGAAGCTTGCAGGGAACATTGAGGTGGATTGCAAAAGTTTCTATCGGTATGTAAAGAGAAAAAGGTTAGTAAAGACAAACGTAGGTCCCCTGCAGTCAGAATCAGGGGAAGTCATAACGGGGAACAAAGAAATGGCAGACAAATTGAACAAGTACTTTGGTTCGGTATTCACTAAGGAGGATACAAACTACCTTCCGGATATAAAAGGGTTCAGAGGGTCTAGTAAGGAGGGGGAACTGAGGGAAATCTTTATTAGTCGGGAAATTGTGTTGGGGAAATTGATGGGATTGAAGGCCGATAAATCCCCAGGGCCTGATGGACTGCATCCCAGAGTACTTAAGGAGGTGGCCTTGGAAATAGCGGATGCATTGATAGTCATTTTCCAACATTCCATTGACTCTGGATCAGTTCCTATGGAGTGGAGGGTAGCCAATGTAACCCCACTTTTTAAAAAAGGAGGGAGAGAGAAAACAGGGAATTATAGACCGGTCAGCCTGACCTCAGTTGTGGGTAAAATGATGGAATCAATTATTAAGAATGTCATAGCAGTGCATCTGGAAAATGGTGACATGATAGGTCCAAGTCAGCATGGATTTGTGAAAGGGAAATCATGCTTGGCAAATCTTCTGGATTTTTTTGAGGATGTTTCCAGTAAAGTGGACAAAGGAGATCCAGTTGATGTGGTATATTTGGACTTTCAGAAGGCTTTCGACAAGGTCCCACACAAGAGATTAATGTGCAAAGTTAAAGCACATGGGATTGGGTGTAGTGTGCTGACGTGGATTGAGAACTGGTTGTCAGAAAGGAAGCAAAGAGTTGGAGTAAACGCGTACTTTTCAGAATGGCAGGCAGTGACTAGTGGGGTGCCGCAAGGTTCTTTGCTGGGGCCCCAGCTGTTTACATTGTACATTAAGGATTTAGACGAGGGGATTAAATGCAGTATCTCCAAATTTGCGGATGACACTAAGTTGGGTGGCAGTGTGAGCTGCGAGGATGATGCTATTAGGCTGCAGAGTGACTTGGATAGGTTAGGTGAGTGGGCAAATGCATGGCAATGAAGTATAATGTGGATAAATGTGAGGTTATCCACTTTGGTGGTAAAAACAGAGAGACAGACTATTATCTGAATGGTGACAGATTACGAAAAGGGAAGTTGCAACGAGACCTGGGTGTCATGGTACATCAGTCATTGAAGGTTAGCATGCAGGTACAGCAGGCGGTTAAGAAAGCAAATGGCATGTTGGCCTTCAGAGCGAGGGGATTTGAATACAGGGGCAGGGAGGTTTTGCTACAGTTGGACAGGGCCTTGGTGAGGCCACACCTGGAGTATTGTGTACAGTTTTGGTCTCCTAACTTGAGGAAGGACATTCCTGCTATTGAGGGAGTGCAGCGAAGATTCACCAGACTGATTCCCGGGATGGCGGGACTGACCTATCAAGAAAGACTGGATCAACTGGGCTTGTATTCACTGGAGTTCAGAAGAATGAGAGGGGACCTCATAGAAACGTTTAAAATTCTGACGGGTTTAGACAGGCTGGATGCCGGAAGAATGTTCCCAATGTTGGGGAAGTCCAGAAACAGGGGTCACAGTCTGAGGATAAATGGTAAGCCATTTAGGACCGAGATGAGGAGAAACTTCTTCACCCAGAGAGTGGTGAACCTGTGGAATTCTCTACCACAGAAAGTAGTTGAGGCCAAATCACTAAATATATTCAAAAGGGAGTTAGATGAAGTCCTTACTACTCGGGGGATCAAGGGTTATGGCGAGAAAGCAGGAAGGGGGTACTGAAGTTTCATGTTCAGCCATGAACTCATTGAATGGCGGTGCAGGCTAGAAGGGCTGAATGGCCTGCTCCTGCACCTATTTTCTATGTTTTTATGTTTCTATGGTCCTGTTCTATAACCGACCTGTGTAACGGGTCCTGTCACTATAAACAGCCTGTGTGACGGGTCCTGTCTTATAAACAGCCTGTGAAACTGGTCCTGTCTCTATAAAAAGTCTGTGTGATGGGTCCTGTCTCTATAAACAGTCTGTGTAACTGGTCCTGTCTCTATAAACAGCCTGCATAACTGGTTCTGTCACTATAAACAGCCTGTGTTATGGGTCCTGTCTCTATAAAAATCAGTGTAACTGGACCTGTCTCTATAAACAGCATGCGTAACTGGTCCTGTCTCTTTCAACAGACTGTGTATCTGGTCCTGTCTCTATAAACAGCCTGTGTGACGGGTCCTGTCCCTATAAACAGTCTGTGTAACTGGTCCTGTCTCTATAAATAGCATGTGTGATGGGTCCTGACTCTATAAACAGTCTGTGTCACTGGTCCTCTCTCTATAAACAGTCTGTGTGATTGGTCCTGTCTCTATAAACAGTCTGGAGAACTGGTCCAGTTTCTATAAACAATCTGTGTAACTGGTCCTGTCTCTATAAATAGACTGTGTAATTGGTCCTGTCTCTATAAACAGTCTGTGTAACTGGTCCTGTCACCATAAACAGTCTGTGTGACGGGTCCTGTCTCTATAAACAGCCTGCATAACTGGTCCTGTCACTATAAACAGCCTGTGTTATGGGTCCTGTCTCTATAAAAATCAGTGTAACTGGACCTGTCTCTATAAACAGCATGCGTAACTGGTCCTGTCTCTTTCAACAGACTGTGTATCTGATCCTGTCTCTATAAACAGCCTGTGTGACGGGTCCTGTCTCTGTAAACAGTCTGTGTAACTGGTCCTGTCTCTATAACCTGCCTGTGTAACGGGTGCTGTCACTATAAAAAGACTGTGTGACGGGTCCTGTCTCTATAAACAGTCTGTGTAACTGGTCATGTCTCTATAAACAGCCTGTGTAACTGGTCCTGTCTCTATAAACAGTCTGTGTAACTGGTCCTGTCTCTATAAACAGCCTGTGTAACTGGTTCTGTCTCTATCAACAGTCTGTGCAACTGGTCCTGTCACCATAAACAGTCTGTGTGACGGGTCCTGTCTCTATAAACCGTTGGAGTGACGGGCCCACTCTCTATAAACAAGCTGGGTGATGGGTCCTGTCTCTAATAACAGTCTGTGTAACTGGTCCTGTCTCTATAAACAGTCTGTGTAACTGGTCCTGTGTCTATAAACAGTCTGTTTGACGGGTCCTGTCTCTATAAACAGTCTGTGTAACTGGCCCTGTCTCTATAAACAGTCTGTGTAACTGGTACTGTCTCTATAAACAGTCTGTGTAACTGGTCCTGTCTATATAAACAGTCTGTGTGACGTGTTCTGTCTCTGTAAACAGCCTGTGTAAATGATCATGTCTCTATAAACCGTCTGTGTAACTGGTCCTGTCTCTATAAACAGCCTGTGTGACGGGGCCTGTCTCTATAAACAACCTGTGGAACTGGTCCTGTCTCTATAAACAGTCTGTGTAACTGGTCCTTTCTATATAAACAGCCTGTGAAACTGGTCGTGTCTCTATAAACAGTCTGTGCGACGGGTCCTGTCTTATAAACAGCCTGCGTAACTGGTCCTGTCACAATAAACAGACTGTTTTATGGGTCCTGTCTCTATAAAAATCAGTGTAACTGGACCTGTCTCTATAAACAGCATGCGTAACTGGTCCTGTCTCTATAAACAGTCTGTGTGACGGGTCCTGTGTCTATAAACAGTCTGTGTAACTGATCCTGTCTCTATAAACAGCCTGTGTACCTGGTCCTGTCTCAATAAACAGCTTGTGTGACGGGTACTGACTCTATAAACAGTCTGTGTAACTGGTCCTTTCTCTATAGACAGTCTGTGTAACTGGGCCTGTCTCTATAACCAGCCTGTGTAACGGGTCCTATCACTTTAAACAGCCTGTGAGACGGGTCCTGTCTCTATAAACAGCCTGTGAAACTGATCATGTCTCTATAAACAGTCTGTGTAACAGGACCTTTCTTTAGAAACAGTCTGTGTGACGGGTCCTGTCTCTATAAATAGCTTGTGTGTATGATCCTGACTCCATAAACAGCCTGTGTAACTGGTCCTGTCTCTGTAAACAGACTGTAACTGGTCATGTCTCAAAAACAGTCTGTGCAACTGGCCTTTCTCTATACACAGTCTGTGTGACGGGTCCTGTCTCTAAAAACAGTCGGTGTAACTCGTCATGTCTCTATAAACAGTCTGTGTAACTGGTCCTTTCTCTTTAAACAGTCTGTGTAACTGGTCCTATCTCTATAAACAGTCTGTCTGACGGGTCCTGTCTCTATCAACAGTCTGGAGATCTGGTCCTGTCTCTATAAACAATCTGTGTAACTGGTCCTGTCTCTATAAACTATCTGGTAACTGGTCCTGTCTCTGTAAATACTCTGTGTGACGAGCCCAGTTTCTACAAACCGTCTGTGTGATGGGTCCTGTCTCTATGAACAGACAGTGTAACTGGTCCAGTCTCTATAGACATCCTGTGTGATGGGTCTTGTCTCTATAAACAGCCTGTGTAACTGGTCCTGTCTCTATAAACAGTCTGTGTAACTGGTACTGTCTCCATAAAAAGTCTGCGTAACTGGTCCTGTCTCTATAAACAGCCTGCGTAATTGGTCCTGTCTCTATAAAAAGTCTGTGTGACGACTCCTGTGTCTATAAACAGTCTGTGTAACTGGTCGTGTCTCTATATGCAGCCTGGGTGACGGGTCCTGTCTCTATAAACAGTCTGTGTAACTGGTCCTGTCTCGAAAACTGCCTGTGTGATGGGTCCTGTCTCTATAAACAGCCTGTGTGACGGGTCCTATCCCTATAAACAGTCTGTGTAACTAGTCCTGTCTCTATAAACAGGCTGTGTGATGGGTCCTGACTCTATAAACAGTCTGTGTAAGTGGTCCTCTCTCTATGAACAGTCAGTGTGACTGGTACTGTCTCTATAAACAGTCTGTTTGACGGGTCCTGTCTCTATAAACAGTCTGTGTAACTGGCCATGTCTCTATAAACAGTCTGTGTAACTGGTACTGTCTCTATAAACAGTCTGTGTAACAGGTCCTGTCTATATAAACAGTCTGTGTGACGTGTTCTGTCTCTGTAAACAGCCTGTGTAAATGATCATGTCTCTATAAACCGTCTGTGTAACTGGTACTGTCTCTATAAACAGCCTGTGTGACGGGGCCTGTATCTATAAACAACCTGTGGAACTGGTCCTGTCTCTATAAACAGTCTGTGTAACTGGTCCTTTCTATATAAACAGCCTGTGAAACTGGTCGTGTCTCTATAAACAGTCTGTGCGACGGGTCCTGTCTTATAAACAGCCTGCGTAACTGGTCCTGTCACAATAAACAGACTGTGTAACTGGTACTGTCTCCATAAAAAGTCTGCGTATCTGGTCCTGTCTCTATAAACAGCCTGAGTAATTGGTCCTGTCTCTATAAAAAGTCTGTGTGACGACTCCTGTGTCTATAAACAGTCTGTGTAACTGGTCGTGTCTCTACAAATTGCCTGTGTGACTGTTCATGTCTCTATAAACAGCCTGTGTAACTGGTCCTGTCTTTATAAACAGTCTGTGTAACTGGTCCTGTCTCTATAAACAGCCTGTGAAACTGATCCTGTCTCTATAATCAGTCTGTGTGACGGGTCCTGTCTCTATAAACAGTCTGTGTAACTGGTCCTGTCTCGAAAACTGCCTGTGTGATGGGTCCTGTATCTATAAACAGTCTGTGTGACGGGTCCTGTCACTATAAACAGTCAGTGTTACTGGTCCTGTTTCGATAAACAGGCTGTGTAACTTGTCCTGTCTCTATAAACAGTCTGTGTGACGGGTACTGTCTCTATAAACAACCTGTGTGAATGATCCTGACTTTATAAACATTCAGTGTAACTGATCCTTTCTCTATAAACAGTCTGTGTAACTGACCCTGTCTCTATAAGCAGTCTGTGCAACTGGTCCTGTCTCTATAAAAATCCTGTGTGACGGGTCCTGTCCCTATAAACAGTCTGTATAACTGGTCCTGTCTCGATAAACTGTCTGTTTGACGGGTCCCGTCTCTATAAACAGTCTGTGTAACTGGTCCTGTCTCTATAAACAGTCTGTGTAACTGGTCGTTTCCCTTTTATCAGTCTGTGTAACTGGGCTTTCTATATAAACAGTCTGTGTGACGTGTCCTGTCTCTATAAACAGTCTGTGTAACTGGCCCTGTCTCTATAAACAGTCTGTGTAACTGGTCTTGTCTCTATAAACAGTCTGTGTAACTGGTCCTGTCTCTATAAACAGTCAGTGTGAAGGGTCCTGTCTATATAAACAGCCTGTGTAATGGTCCTGACTTTATAAACATTGTGTGTAACTGATCCTGTCTCTATAAACAGTCTGGGTAATTGGTCCTGTCCCTATAACATTCTGTATAACTGGTCCTGACTCTATAAACAGTCTGTCTGACGGGTCCTGTCTCTATAAACAATCTGTTTGACATGTCCTGTCTCTATAAACAGTCTGTGTAACTTGTCCTGTCTCTATTAAACAGACTGTAACTGGTCCTTTCTATGTAAACAGTCTGTATGACGGGTCCTGTCTCTATAAAGAGGCTGTTTAACTAGTCCTGTCTCCATAAAAGGTCTGTGTAACTGGTCCTGTCTCCATAAACAGTCTGGTTAATTGGTCCTGTCTCGATAAAGATTCTGTGTAAATGGTCCTGTCTCCTAAAATAGCCTGTTGTGAATGGCCATGTCTCTATAAACAGGCTGTGTAACTGGTCCTGTCTCTATAAACTGTCTGAGTGACGTGTCCTGTCTCTGTAAACAGCCTGTGTAAATGATCCTGTCTCTATAAACCGTCTGTGTAACTGGTCCTGTCTCGAAAACTGTCTGTGTGATTTGTCCTGTCTCTATAAACAGCCTGTGTGACGGGTCCTGTCTCTATAAACAACCTGTGGAACTGGTCCTGTCTCTATAAACAGTCTGTGTAACTGGTCCTTTCTATATAAACAGCCTGTGCAACTGGTCGTGTCTCAATAAACAGTCTGTGTGACGGGTCCTCGCTCTATAAACAGCCTGTGTGAATGGTCCTGAATCTATAAACAGTCTGTGTAACTGGTCCTGTCTCTATGAAAAGTCTGTGTAACTGGGCCAGTCTCTATAAACAGTCTGTGTGAAGGGTCCTGTCTATATCAACAGCCTATGTAACTTGTCCTGTCTCTATAAACAGACTGTATAGCTGGTACTGTCTCGATAAACAGTCGATGTAACTGGTCCTGTCACTATAAACAGCCTGTGAAACGGATCCTGTCACTATAAATATACTTTGTAATGGGTCCTGTCTCTATAAACAGCCTGTGGAACTGGTCCTGTTTCTATAAACAGCCTATGTGACGGGTCCTGACTCTATAAACAGTCTGTGTAACTGGTCCTGTCTCTATAAACAGTCTGGAGAACTGGTCCTGTCTCTATAAACAATCTTTGTAACTGGTCCTGTCTCTATAAACAGTCTGTGTAACTGGTCCTGTCTCAATAGACAGTCTGTGTGACGGGTCCTGTCTCTATAAACAGTCTGGAGAATTGGTCCTGTCTCTATAAACAATCTGTGTAACTGGTCCTGTCTCTATGAACTGTCTGGTAACTGGTCCTGTCTCTATAAACAGTCTGTGTAACTGGTCCTGTCTCTATAAACAGTCTGTGTAACTGGTCCTGTCTCTATAAACAGTCTGTGTAACAGGTCGTGTCTCTATTAACAGTCTGTGAAACTGGTCCTGTCTCTATAAACAGTCTGTGTAACTTGTCCTGTCTCTATAACCAACCTGTGTAACGGGTCCTGTCTCTATAAACAGTCTGTGTGACGAGCCCTGTCTCTACAAACCGTCTGTGTGATGGGTCCTGTCTCTATGAACAGACAGTGTAACTGGTCCAGTCTCTGTAGACATCCTGTGTGATGGGTCTTGTCTCTATAAACAGCCTGTGTAACTGGTCCTGTCTCTATAAACAGTCTGTGTAACTGGTCCTGTCTCCATAAAAAGTCTGCGTAACTGGTCCTGTCTCTATAAACAGCCTGCGTAATTGGTCCTGTCTCTGTAAAAAGTCTGTGTGACGACTCCTGTGTCTATAAACAGTCTGTGTAACTGGTTCTGTCTCTATAAACAGTCTGTTTGACGGGTCCTGTAACTATATACAGTGTGTATAACTGGTCCTGTCTCTATAAACAGTCGGTATGACGGGTCCTGTAACTATAAAAAGTCTATGAAACTGGTTCTGTCTCTATAAACAGCCTGTGTAACTGATCGTTTCCCTTTTATCAGTCTGTGTAACTGGCCTTTCTTTATAAACAGTATGTGTGACGGGTCCTGTCTCTATAAACAGTCTGTGTAACTGGCCCTGTCTCTATAAACAGCCTGTGTAACTGGTCCTGTCTCTATAAACAGTCTGTGTAACTGGTCCTATCAATATAAACAGTCTGTGTAACTGGTCCTGTCTCGTGAAACAGTCTGTGTAAATGGTCCTGTCTCTAAAAATATACTGTGTGACTGGTCATGGCTCGATAAACAGCCCGTGTAACTGGTCCTATCTCTATAAACAGTCTGTGTGACGGGTCCTGTCTCTATAAAAAGCCTGTGTGACGGGTCTTGTCTTTATAAACAGTTTGCATGACAGGCCCTGTGTCTATAAACAGTCTCTGTGATGGGTACTGTCTCTATAAAAATCAGTGTAACTAGACATGTCTCTATAAACAGCCTGCGTAACTGGTCCTGTCTCTATAAATAGTCTGTGTGACTGGTCCTGTCTCTATAAACAGTCTGGAGAACTGGTCCTGTTTCTATAAATAGCCTGTGTGAATGGTCCTGACTCTATAAAAAGCCTGTGTAACTGGTCCTATCTCTATAAACAGTCTGTGTAACTGGTCCTGTCACCATAACCAGTCTGTGTTACGGGTCCTGTCTCCATAAACCGTCGGAGTGACGGGCCCTCTCTCTATAAACAACCTGGGTGATTGGTCATGTCTCTATTAGTCGTCTGTGTAACTGGTCTTGTCTCTATAAACAGTCTGTGTAACTGGTCCTGTGTCTATAAACATTCTGTGAGATGTGTCCTGTCTCTATAACCAATCTGTGTAACTGGTCCTGTCTCTATAAAAAGCCTGTGTGACGGGTCCTGTCTCTATAAACAGTCTGTGTAACTGGTCCTGTGTCTATAAACAGTCTGTGAGATGTGTCCTGTCTCTATAACCAATCTGTGTAACTGGTCCTGTCTCTATAAAAAGCCTGTGTGACGGGTCCTGTCTCTATAAACAGCCTGTGTGACGGGTCCTGTCTCTATAAACAGTCTGTGTAACTGGTCCTGTCTCGATAAAGATTCTGTGTAAATGGTCCTGTCTCCTAAAATAGCCTGTTGTGACTGGTCATGTCTCTATAAACAGTCTGTGTGACGGGTCCTGGCTCTACAAACAGTCCGTGTGACGGGTCCTGTCTCTATAAAAATCTGTGTAACTGGTCCTGTCTCTATAAACAGCCTGCGTAACTGGTCCTGTCTCTATAAACAACCTGCGTAACTGGTCCTGTCTCTATAAACATTCTGTGTGACGGGTCCTGTGTCTATAAACAGACTGTATTACTGGTCCTGTCTCTATAAACAGCCTGTGTATCTGGTCCTGTTTCTATAAACAGACTGTGTGACAGGTCCTGTCACTATAAACAGTCAGTGTAACGGGTCCTGTCTCAATAAACTGCCTGTGTGACGGGTCCTGACTCTATAAACAGTCTGTGTAAATGGCCCTCTCTCTATAAACATTCTGTCTGACTGGTCCTGTCTCTATAAATAGTCTGGAAATCTGGTCTTGTCTCTATAAACAATCTGTGTAACTGGTCCTCCCTCTATAAACAGTTTGTGTTACTGGTCCTGTCTCTATAAACAGTCTATGTAACTCGTCCTGCCTTTTTTAACAGTCTGTGTAACTGGTCCTGTCTCTATAAACAGTCTGTGTGACGGTTCCTGTCTCTATAAACAGTCTGTGTGACATTTCCTGTCTCTATAAACAGCCTGTGTGACTGGTCTTGTTTCTATAAACAGTCTGTGTGACTTGTCCTGTCTCCACAAACAGTCTGTGTGACGGGTCCTGGCTCTACAAACAGCCTGCGTGACGAGTCCAGTCTCTATAAACAGTCTGTGTAACTGGTCATGTCTCTATAAACAGTCTGTGTACGTGGTCTTGTCGCTATAAATATTCTGTGTGATGGGTCCTGTCTCTATAAACAGCCTGTGTGACGGGTCCTGTCTCTATAAACAGCCTTTGTCACCTGTCCTGTCTCTATAAACAGCCTGCGTAACTGGTCCTGTCTCTATAAACATCCTGTGTGATGGGTCCTGTCTCTATAAAAATCAGTGTAACTGGACCTGTCTCTATAAACAGCCTGTGTGACTGGTCCTATCTCTATAAACAGTCTGGAGAACTGGTCCTTTCTCTATAAACAATCTGTGTAACTGGTCCTGTCTCTATAAATAGTCTGTGTATTTGGTCCTGTCTATATAAACAGTCTGTGTAACTGGTCCTGTCTCTATAACCAGCCTGTGTAACGGGTCATTTCACTATAAACAGCCTGTATGACGGGTCCTGTCTTTATAAACAGCCTGTGAAACTGGTCCTGTTTTTATAAACAGTCTGTGTAATTGTTCCTGTCTTTATCAACAGTCTGTGTGACGGGTCATGTCTCTATAAACAGTCTCTGTGACGGGTCCTGTCCCTATAAACAGTCTGTCTAACTGGCCCTGTCTCTATAAACAGTCTGTTTGACGGGTCCCGTCTCTATAAACAGTCTGTGTAACTGGTCCTGTCTCTATAAACATTCTGTGTAACTGGTCGTTTCCCTTTTATCAGACTGTGTAACTGGCCTTTCTATATAAACAGTCTGTGTGACGGGTTCTGTCTCTATAAACAGCCTGTGTAACTGGTCCTGTCTCTATAAACAGTCTGTGTGAGGGGTCCTGTCTCTATAAACAGTCTGTGTAACTGGTCCTGTCTCTAAAACAGTCTGTGTAACTGGTCCTGTCTCTATAAACAGTCTGTGTGACGGGTCCTGTCTCTATAAACAGCATGTGTGAATGGTCCTGACTTTATAAACATTCTGTGTAACAGATCCTGTCTCTATAAACAGTCTGGGTAACTGGTCCTGTCTCGAAAAACAGTCTGTTTGACGGGTCCTGTCTCTATAAACAGTCTGTGTAATCGGTCCTGTCTCTATAAACAGTCTGCAAAACTGGTCCTTTCTCTTTTAACAGTCTGTGTAACTGGCCGTTCTATATAAACAGTCTGTGTGACGGGTCCTGTCTCTATAAACAGTCTGTGTAACTGGACCTGTCTCTAATAAACAGCCTGTGTATCTGGTCCTGTTTCTATAAACAGCCTGTGTGACGGGTCCTGTCACTATAAGCAGTCTGTGTGACGGGTCCTGTCTCTATAAACTGTCTGTGTAACTCGTCCTGTCTCTTTAAAAAGTCTGGTTAACTGATCCTGTTTCGATAAAGATTCTGTGTAACTGGTCCTGTCTCTATAAACAGTCTATGTAACTTGTCCTTTCTCTATAAACAATCAATGTAACTGGTCCTGTCTCTGTCAACAGCCTGTGTTTCTGGTCCTGCCTTTTGAAACAGTCTGTGCAACTGGCCTTTCTGTATAAACAGTCTGTGTAACGTTTCCTGTCTCTATAAACAGTCTGTGTTACTGGTCCTGTCTCTATAAACAGTCTGCGTAAATAGTCCTTTCTCTATAAACAGTCTGTGTGACGGGTCCTGTTTCTATAAACAGTCTGTGTGACTTGTCCTGTCTCCACAAACAGCCTGTGTGACGGGTCCAGTCTCTTTAAACAGCCTGCGTGACGGGTCCTTTCTCTATAAACAGTCTGTGTAACTGGTCCTGTCTCTAGAAACAGACTGTGTACTTGGTCATGTCTCTATAAACAGTCTGTGTGATGGGTCCTGTCTCTATAAACTGTCTGTGTAACTGGTCCTGTTTCTTTTAACAGTCTGTGTAACTGGTCCTGTCTCTATAAACGGTCTGTGTAACTGGTCCTGTCTCAATTAACAGTCTGTGTAACTGGTCCTGTCTCTATAAACAGCCTGTGTGAATGGTCCTGACTTTATAAACATTCTGTGTAACTGATCCTGTCTCTATAAACAGTCTGGGTAACTGGTCCTGTCTCTATAAACAGTCTGTTTGACGGGTCCTGTCTCTATAAACAGTCTGTGAAACTGGTCCTTTCTCTTTTAACAGTCTGTGTAACTGGCCGTTCTATATAAACAGTCTGTGTGACGGGTCCTGTCTCTATAAAGATTCTGTGTAAATGGTCCTGTCTCTAAAAATAGCCTGTTGTGACTGGTCATGTCTCTATAAACAGTCTGTGTAACTGGTCCTGTCTCTATAAACAGTCGATGTGATTTGTCCTGTCTCCATATACAGCCTGTGTGACGGGTCCAGTCTCTTTAAACAGCCTGCGTGACGGGTCCTGTCTCTATAAACAGTCCATGTAACTGGTCCTGTCTCTAGAAACAGACTGTGTACTTGGTCCTGTCTCTATAAACAGTCTGTGTGATGGGTCCTGTCTCTATAAACAGTCTGTGTGACGGGTCCTGTCTCTATAAACAGTCTGTGTAACTGGTCCTGTTTCTTTTAACAGCCTGTGTAACTGCTCCTGTCTCTATAAACGGTCTGTGCAACTGGTCCTGTCTCAATAAACAGTCTGTGTAACTGGTCCTGTCTCTATAAACAGCCTGTGTAACGGGTCCTGTCAAAATAAACAGCCTGAGCAATGGATCCTGTTTCTATTAACAGCCTGTGTAAATGGTCCTGTCTCTATAAACATTCTGTGTGACGGGTCCTGTCTCAATGAACAGCCTGTGTGAATGTTCCTGACTCTATAAACAGTCTGTGTAAATGGTTTGTCTTATAAACAGTCTGTGTAACTGGTCCTGACTCTATAAACAGTCTGTATAACTGGTCCTGTCTCTATAAACAGTCTCTGTGACGGGTCCTGTCCCTATAAACAGTCTGTATAACTGGTCCTATCTCTATAAACAGTCAGTTTGACGGGTCCCGTCTCTATAAACAGTCTGTGTAACTGGTCCTGTCTCTATAAACAGTCTGTGTAACTGGTGGTTTCCCTTTTATCAGTCTGTGTAACTGGCCTTTCTATATAAACAGTCTGTGTGACGGGTTCTGTCTCTATAAACAGCCTGTGTAACTGGTCCTGTCTCTATAAACAGTCTGTGTGACGGGTCCTGTCTCTATAAACAGTCTGTGTAACTGGTCCTGTCTCTAAAATAGTCTGTGTAACTGGTCCTGTCTCTATAAACAGTCTGTGTGACGGGTCCTGTCTCTATAAACAGCATGTGTGAATGGTCCTGACTTTATAAACATTCTGTGTAACAGATCCTGTCTCTATAAACAGTCTGGGTAACTGGTCCTGTCTCGAAAAACAGTCTGTTTGACGGGTCCTGTCTCTATAAACAGTCTGTGTAATCGGTCCTGTCTCTATAAACAGTCTGCGAAACTTGTCCTTTCTCTTTTAACAGTCTGTGTAACTGGCCGTTCTATATAAACAGTCTGTGTGACGGGTCCTGTCTCTATAAACAGTCTGTGTAACTGGACCTGTCTCTAATAAACAGCCTGTGTATCTGGTCCTGTTTCTATAAACAGCCTGTGTGACGGGTCCTGTCACTATAAGCAGTCTGTGTGACGGGTCCTGTCTCTATAAACTGTCTGTGTAACTAGTCCTGTCTCTTTAAAAAGTCTGGTTAACTGATCCTGTTTCGATAAAGATTCTGTGTAACTGGTCCTGTCTCTATAAACAGTCTATGTAACTCGTCCTTTCTCTATAAACAATCAATGTAACTGGTCCTGTCTCTGTCAACAGCCTGTGTTTCTGTTCCTGCCTTTTTAAACAGTCTGTGCAACTGGCCTTTCTGTATAAACGGTCTGTGTAACGTTTCCTGTCTCTATAAACAGTCTGTGTTACTGGTCCTGTCTCTATAAACAGTCTGCGTAAATAGTCCTTTCTCTATAAACAGTCTGTGTGACGGGTCCTGTTTCTATAAACAGTCTGTGTGACTTGTCCTGTCTCCACAAACAGCCTGTGTGACGGGTCCAGTCTCTTTAAACAGCCTGCGTGACGGGTCCTGTCTCTATAAACAGTCTGTGTAACTGGTCCTGTCTCTAGAAACAGACTGTGTACTTGGTCATGTCTCTATAAACAGTCTGTGTGATGGGTCCTGTCTCTATAAACTGTCTTTGTAACTGGTCCTGTTTCTTTTAACAGTCTGTGTTACTGGTCCTGTCTCTATAAACAGTCTGTGTGACGGTTCCTGTCTCTATAAACAGTCTGTGTTACTGGTCCTTTCTCTATAAACAGTCTGCGTAAATAGTCCTTTCTCTATAAACAGTCTGTGTGACGGGTCCTGTTTCTATAAACAGTCTGTGTGACTTGTCCTGTCTCCACAAACAGCCTGTGTGACGGGTCCAGTCTCTTTAAACAGCCTGCGTGACGGTTCCTGTCTCTATAAACAGTCTGTGTAACTGGTCCTGTCTCTAGAAACAGACTGTGCACTTGGTCCTGTCTCTATAAACAGTCTGTGTGATGGGTCCTGTCTCTATAAACAGTCTGTGTGACGGGTCCTGTCTCTATAAACAGTCTGTGTAACTGGTCCTGTTTCTTTTAACAGCCTGTGTAACTGGTCCTGTCTCTATAAACGGACTGTGTAACTTGTCCTGTCTCAATAAACAGTCTGTGTAACTGGTCCTGTCTCTATAAACAGCCTGTGTGAATGGTCCTGACTTTATAAACATTCTGTGTAACTGATCCTGTCTCTATAAAAATCTGTGTAACTGGTCCTGTCTCTATAAACATTCTGTGTGACGGGTCCTGTGTCTATAAACAGACTGTGTAACTGTTCCTGTCTCTATAAACAGCCTGTGTATCTGGTCCTGTTTCTATAAACAGCCTGTGTGACGGGTCCTGTCACTATTTAGCAGTCTGTGTAACGGGTCCTGTCTCTGTAAACAGTCTGTGTGACGGGTCCTGTCTCTATAAACAGTCTATGTAACTCGTCCTTTCTCTATAAACAATCAATGTAACTGGTCCTGCCTCTGTCAACAGCCTGTGTTTCTGGTCCTGCCTTTTTAAACAGTCTGTGTAACTGGCCTTTCCATATAAACAGTCTGTGTAACGGTTCCTGTCTCTATAAACAGACTGTGTTACTGGTCCTGTCTCTATAAGCAGTCTGTGTGACGGTTGCTGTCTCTATAAACAGTCTGTGTTACTGGTCCTGTCTATATAAACAGTCTGCGTAAATAGTCCTTTCTCTATAAGCAGTCTGTGTGACGGGTCCTGTTTCTATAAACAGTCTATGTGACTTGTCCTGTCTCCACAAACAACCTGTGTGACGGGTCCAGTCTCTTTAAACAGCCTGCGTGACGGGTCCTGTCTCTATAAACAGTCCGTGTAACTGGTCCTGTCTCTAGAAACAGACTGTGTACTTGGTCCTGTCTCTATATACAGTCTGTGTGATGGGTCCTGTCTCTATAAACAGTCTGTGTGACGGGTCCAGTCTCTTTAAACAGCCTGCGTGACGGGTCCTGTCTCTATAAACAGTCCGTGTAACTGGTCCTGTCTCTAGAAACAGACTGTGTACTTGGTCCTGTCTCTATAAACAGTCTGTGTGATGGGTCCTGTCTCTATAAACAGTCTGTGTGACGGGTCCTGTCTCTATAAACAGTCTGTGTAACTGGTCCTGTTTCTTTTAACAGCCTGTGTAACTGCTCCTATCTCTATAAACGGTCTGTGCAACTGGTCCTGTCTCAATAAACAGTCTGTGTAACTGGTCCTGTCTCTATAAACAGCCTGTGTAACGGGTCCTGTCAAAATAAACAGCCTGAGCAATGGGTCCTGTTTCTATTAACAGCCTGTGTAAATGGTCCTGTCTCTATAAACATTCTGTGTGACGGGTCCTGTCTCAATGAACAGCCTGTGTGAATGTTCCTGACTCTATAAACAGTCTGTGTAACTGGTCCTGTTTCTATAAACAGTCTGTGTGACGGGTCCTGTCTCTATACACAGTCTGTGTAACTGGTCCTGTCTCTATAAACAGTTTGTGTAACTGGTCCTGTCTTTATAAACAATCTGATTAACTGGTCCTGTCTCGATAAAGAGTCTGGGTAAATGGTCCTGTCTCTAAAAATAGCTTGTGTGACTGGTCATGTCTCTATAAACAGCCCGTGTAACTGGTTCTGTCTCTATAAACAGTCAGTGTGACGGGTCCTGTCTCTATAAACAGCCTGTGTGAAGGATCCTGTCTTTATAAACAGTCTGTGTCACAGGCCCTGTCTCTATAAACAGTCTGTGTGATGGTTCCTGTCTCTATAAACAGTCTGTGCTACTGGTCCTGTCTCTATAAACAGCCTGTGTGATGGGTTCTGTCTCAATAAACAGACTGTGTAACTGGTCCTGTCTCTATAAACAGTCTGTGTAACGGTACTTGTCTCGAAAAACAGTCTGTGAGATGGGTCCTGTCTCTATAAAAATCTGTGTAACTGGTCCTGACTCTATGAACAGCCTGCGTAACTGGTCCTGTCTCTATAAACAGTCTGTGTGACGGGTCCTGTGTCTATAAACAGTCTGTGCAACTCGTCCTGACTCTATAAACAGCATGTGTATCTGGTCCTGTCTCTATAAAAAGCCTGTGTGACGGGTCCTGTCTCTATAAACAGTCTGTGTGACTGGTCCTGTCTCTATAAACAGTCTGGAGAACTGGTCCTGTCTCTATAAACAATCTGTGTAACTGGTGCTGTCTCTATAACCAGCCTGTATAACGGGTCCTGTCACTATAAACAGTCTGTGTGACGGGTCCTAAATCTTTAAACAGCCTGTGTAACTGGTCCTGTCTCCATAGACAATCAGTGAAACTGGTCATGTCTCTTTAAACAGTCTGTGTGACGTGTCCTGTCCCTATAAACAGTCTGTGTGACGGTTCCTGTCTCGATAAACAGTCTGTGCGACGGGTCCTGTCTCGATAACAGCCTGTGTAACTGAGCCTGTCTCTATAAAAAGTCTGTGTAACTGGTCATATCTCTATAAACAGTCTGTGTGACGGGTCCTCTCTCTATAAACAGCCTGTGTGACTGTTCATGTCTCTATAAACAGCCTGTGTAACTGGTCCTGTCTCTATAAAAAGTCTGTGTAACTGGTCCTGTCTCTATAAACAGACTGTGTACGTGGTCCTGTCTCTATAAACAGTCTGTGTGATGGTCCTGTCTCTATAAACAGCCTGTGTATCTGGTCCTGTTTCTATAAACAGCCTGTGTGACGGGTCCTGTCACTATAAGCAGTCTGTGTAACGGGTCCTGTCTCTGTAAACAGTCTGTGTGACGGGTCCTGTCTCTATAAACAGTCTATGTAACTCGTCCTTTCTCTATAAACAATCAATGTAACTGGTCCTGCCTCTGTCAACAGCCTGTGTTTCTGGTCCTGCCTTTTTAAACAGTCTGTGTAACTGGCCTTTCCATATAAACAGTCTGTGTAACGGTTCCTGTCTCTATAAACAGACTGTGTTACTGGTCCTGTCTCTATAAGCAGTCTGTGTGACGGTTGCTGTCTCTATAAACAGTCTGTGTTACTGGTCCTGTCTATATAAACAGTCTGCGTAAATAGTCCTTTCTCTATAAGCAGTCTGTGTGACGGGTCCTGTTTCTATAAACAGTCTATGTGACTTGTCCTGTCTCCACAAACAACCTGTGTGACGGGTCCAGTCTCTTTAAACAGCCTGCGTGACGGGTCCTGTCTCTATAAACAGTCCGTGTAACTGGTCCTGTCTCTATAAACATTCTGTGTGACGGGTCCTGTGTCTATAAACAGACTGTGTAACTGTTCCTGTCTCTATAAACAGCCTGTGTATCTGGTCCTGTTTCTATAAACAGCCTGTGTGACGGGTCCTGTCACTATAAGCAGTCTGTGTAACGGGTCCTGTCTCTGTAAACAGTCTGTGTGACGGGTCCTGTCTCTATAAACAGTCTATGTAACTCGTCCTTTCTCTATAAACAATCAATGTAACTGGTCCTGCCTCTGTCAACAGCCTGTGTTTCTGGTCCTGCCTTTTTAAACAGTCTGTGTAACTGGCCTTTCCATATAAACAGTCTGTGTAACGGTTCCTGTCTCTATAAACAGACTGTGTTACTGGTCCTGTCTCTATAAGCAGTCTGTGTGACGGTTGCTGTCTCTATAAACAGTCTGTGTTACTGGTCCTGTCTATATAAACAGTCTGCGTAAATAGTCCTTTCTCTATAAGCAGTCTGTGTGACGGGTCCTGTTTCTATAAACAGTCTATGTGACTTGTCCTGTCTCCACAAACAACCTGTGTGACGGGTCCAGTCTCTTTAAACAGCCTGCGTGACGGGTCCTGTCTCTATAAACAGTCCGTGTAACTGGTCCTGTCTCTAGAAACAGACTGTGTACTTGGTCCTGTCTCTATATACAGTCTGTGTGATGGGTCCTGTCTCTATAAACAGTCTGTGTGACGGGTCCAGTCTCTTTAAACAGCCTGCGTGACGGGTCCTGTCTCTATAAACAGTCCGTGTAACTGGTCCTGTCTCTAGAAACAGACTGTGTACTTGGTCCTGTCTCTATAAACAGTCTGTGTGATGGGTCCTGTCTCTATAAACAGTCTGTGTGACGGGTCCTGTCTCTATAAACAGTCTGTGTAACTGGTCCTGTTTCTTTTAACAGCCTGTGTAACTGCTCCTATCTCTATAAACGGTCTGTGCAACTGGTCCTGTCTCAATAAACAGTCTGTGTAACTGGTCCTGTCTCTATAAACAGCCTGTGTAACGGGTCCTGTCAAAATAAACAGCCTGAGCAATGGGTCCTGTTTCTATTAACAGCCTGTGTAAATGGTCCTGTCTCTATAAACATTCTGTGTGACGGGTCCTGTCTCAATGAACAGCCTGTGTGAATGTTCCTGACTCTATAAACAGTCTGTGTAACTGGTCCTGTTTCTATAAACAGTCTGTGTGACGGGTCCTGTCTCTATACACAGTCTGTGTAACTGGTCCTGTCTCTATAAACAGTTTGTGTAACTGGTCCTGTCTTTATAAACAATCTGATTAACTGGTCCTGTCTCGATAAAGAGTCTGGGTAAATGGTCCTGTCTCTAAAAATAGCTTGTGTGACTGGTCATGTCTCTATAAACAGCCCGTGTAACTGGTTCTGTCTCTATAAACAGTCAGTGTGACGGGTCCTGTCTCTATAAACAGCCTGTGTGAAGGATCCTGTCTTTATAAACAGTCTGTGTCACAGGCCCTGTCTCTATAAACAGTCTGTGTGATGGTTCCTGTCTCTATAAACAGTCTGTGCTACTGGTCCTGTCTCTATAAACAGCCTGTGTGATGGGTTCTGTCTCAATAAACAGACTGTGTAACTGGTCCTGTCTCTATAAACAGTCTGTGTAACGGTACTTGTCTCGAAAAACAGTCTGTGAGATGGGTCCTGTCTCTATAAAAATCTGTGTAACTGGTCCTGACTCTATGAACAGCCTGCGTAACTGGTCCTGTCTCTATAAACAGTCTGTGTGACGGGTCCTGTGTCTATAAACAGTCTGTGCAACTCGTCCTGACTCTATAAACAGCATGTGTATCTGGTCCTGTCTCTATAAAAAGCCTGTGTGACGGGTCCTGTCTCTATAAACAGTCTGTGTGACTGGTCCTGTCTCTATAAACAGTCTGGAGAACTGGTCCTGTCTCTATAAACAATCTGTGTAACTGGTGCTGTCTCTATAACCAGCCTGTATAACGGGTCCTGTCACTATAAACAGTCTGTGTGACGGGTCCTAAATCTTTAAACAGCCTGTGTAACTGGTCCTGTCTCCATAGACAATCAGTGAAACTGGTCATGTCTCTTTAAACAGTCTGTGTGACGTGTCCTGTCCCTATAAACAGTCTGTGTGACGGTTCCTGTCTCGATAAACAGTCTGTGCGACGGGTCCTGTCTCGATAACAGCCTGTGTAACTGAGCCTGTCTCTATAAAAAGTCTGTGTAACTGGTCATATCTCTATAAACAGTCTGTGTGACGGGTCCTCTCTCTATAAACAGCCTGTGTGACTGTTCATGTCTCTATAAACAGCCTGTGTAACTGGTCCTGTCTCTATAAAAAGTCTGTGTAACTGGTCCTGTCTCTATAAACAGACTGTGTACGTGGTCCTGTCTCTATAAACAGTCTGTGTGATGGTCCTGTCTCTATAAACAGCCTGTGTATCTGGTCCTGTTTCTATAAACAGCCTGTGTGACGGGTCCTGTCACTATAAGCAGTCTGTGTAACGGGTCCTGTCTCTGTAAACAGTCTGTGTGACGGGTCCTGTCTCTATAAACAGTCTATGTAACTCGTCCTTTCTCTATAAACAATCAATGTAACTGGTCCTGCCTCTGTCAACAGCCTGTGTTTCTGGTCCTGCCTTTTTAAACAGTCTGTGTAACTGGCCTTTCCATATAAACAGTCTGTGTAACGGTTCCTGTCTCTATAAACAGACTGTGTTACTGGTCCTGTCTCTATAAGCAGTCTGTGTGACGGTTGCTGTCTCTATAAACAGTCTGTGTTACTGGTCCTGTCTATATAAACAGTCTGCGTAAATAGTCCTTTCTCTATAAGCAGTCTGTGTGACGGGTCCTGTTTCTATAAACAGTCTATGTGACTTGTCCTGTCTCCACAAACAACCTGTGTGACGGGTCCAGTCTCTTTAAACAGCCTGCGTGACGGGTCCTGTCTCTATAAACAGTCCGTGTAACTGGTCCTGTCTCTAGAAACAGACTGTGTACTTGGTCCTGTCTCTATATACAGTCTGTGTGATGGGTCCTGTCTCTATAAACAGTCTGTGTGACGGGTCCAGTCTCTTTAAACAGCCTGCGTGACGGGTCCTGTCTCTATAAACAGTCCGTGTAACTGGTCCTGTCTCTAGAAACAGACTGTGTACTTGGTCCTGTCTCTATAAACAGTCTGTGTGATGGGTCCTGTCTCTATAAACAGTCTGTGTGACGGGTCCTGTCTCTATAAACAGTCTGTGTAACTGGTCCTGTTTCTTTTAACAGCCTGTGTAACTGCTCCTGTCTCTATAAACGGTCTGTGCAACTGGTCCTGTCTCAATAAACAGTCTGTGTAACTGGTCCTGTCTCTATAAACAGCCTGTGTAACGGGTCCTGTCAAAATAAACAGCCTGAGCAATGGATCCTGTTTCTATTAACAGCCTGTGTAAATGGTCCTGTCTCTATAAACATTCTGTGTGACGGGTCCTGTCTCAATGAACAGCCTGTGTGAATGTTCCTGACTCTATAAACAGTCTGTGTAAATGGTTTGTCTTATAAACAGTCTGTGTAACTGGTCCTGACTCTATAAACAGTCTGTATAACTGGTCCTGTCTCTATAAACAGTCTCTGTGACGGGTCCTGTCCCTATAAACAGTCTGTATAACTGGTCCTATCTCTATAAACAGTCAGTTTGACGGGTCCCGTCTCTATAAACAGTCTGTGTAACTGGTCCTGTCTCTATAAACAGTCTGTGTAACTGGTGGTTTCCCTTTTATCAGTCTGTGTAACTGGCCTTTCTATATAAACAGTCTGTGTGACGGGTTCTGTCTCTATAAACAGCCTGTGTAACTGGTCCTGTCTCTATAAACAGTCTGTGTGACGGGTCCTGTCTCTATAAACAGTCTGTGTAACTGGTCCTGTCTCTAAAATAGTCTGTGTAACTGGTCCTGTCTCTATAAACAGTCTGTGTGACGGGTCCTGTCTCTATAAACAGCATGTGTGAATGGTCCTGACTTTATAAACATTCTGTGTAACAGATCCTGTCTCTATAAACAGTCTGGGTAACTGGTCCTGTCTCGAAAAACAGTCTGTTTGACGGGTCCTGTCTCTATAAACAGTCTGTGTAATCGGTCCTGTCTCTATAAACAGTCTGCGAAACTGGTCCTTTCTCTTTTAACAGTCTGTGTAACTGGCCGTTCTATATAAACAGTCTGTGTGACGGGTCCTGTCTCTATAAACAGTCTGTGTAACTGGACCTGTCTCTAATAAACAGCCTGTGTATCTGGTCCTGTTTCTATAAACAGCCTGTGTGACGGGTCCTGTCACTATAAGCAGTCTGTGTGACGGGTCCTGTCTCTATAAACTGTCTGTGTAACTAGTCCTGTCTCTTTAAAAAGTCTGGTTAACTGATCCTGTTTCGATAAAGATTCTGTGTAACTGGTCCTGTCTCTATAAACAGTCTATGTAACTCGTCCTTTCTCTATAAACAATCAATGTAACTGGTCCTGTCTCTGTCAACAGCCTGTGTTTCTGTTCCTGCCTTTTTAAACAGTCTGTGCAACTGGCCTTTCTGTATAAACGGTCTGTGTAACGTTTCCTGTCTCTATAAACAGTCTGTGTTACTGGTCCTGTCTCTATAAACAGTCTGCGTAAATAGTCCTTTCTCTATAAACAGTCTGTGTGACGGGTCCTGTTTCTATAAACAGTCTGTGTGACTTGTCCTGTCTCCACAAACAGCCTGTGTGACGGGTCCAGTCTCTTTAAACAGCCTGCGTGACGGGTCCTGTCTCTATAAACAGTCTGTGTAACTGGTCCTGTCTCTAGAAACAGACTGTGTACTTGGTCATGTCTCTATAAACAGTCTGTGTGATGGGTCCTGTCTCTATAAACTGTCTTTGTAACTGGTCCTGTTTCTTTTAACAGTCTGTGTTACTGGTCCTGTCTCTATAAACAGTCTGTGTGACGGTTCCTGTCTCTATAAACAGTCTGTGTTACTGGTCCTTTCTCTATAAACAGTCTGCGTAAATAGTCCTTTCTCTATAAACAGTCTGTGTGACGGGTCCTGTTTCTATAAACAGTCTGTGTGACTTGTCCTGTCTCCACAAACAGCCTGTGTGACGGGTCCAGTCTCTTTAAACAGCCTGCGTGACGGTTCCTGTCTCTATAAACAGTCTGTGTAACTGGTCCTGTCTCTAGAAACAGACTGTGCACTTGGTCCTGTCTCTATAAACAGTCTGTGTGATGGGTCCTGTCTCTATAAACAGTCTGTGTGACGGGTCCTGTCTCTATAAACAGTCTGTGTAACTGGTCCTGTTTCTTTTAACAGCCTGTGTAACTGGTCCTGTCTCTATAAACGGACTGTGTAACTTGTCCTGTCTCAATAAACAGTCTGTGTAACTGGTCCTGTCTCTATAAACAGCCTGTGTGAATGGTCCTGACTTTATAAACATTCTGTGTAACTGATCCTGTCTCTATAAAAATCTGTGTAACTGGTCCTGTCTCTATAAACATTCTGTGTGACGGGTCCTGTGTCTATAAACAGACTGTGTAACTGTTCCTGTCTCTATAAACAGCCTGTGTATCTGGTCCTGTTTCTATAAACAGCCTGTGTGACGGGTCCTGTCACTATAAGCAGTCTGTGTAACGGGTCCTGTCTCTGTAAACAGTCTGTGTGACGGGTCCTGTCTCTATAAACAGTCTATGTAACTCGTCCTTTCTCTATAAACAATCAATGTAACTGGTCCTGCCTCTGTCAACAGCCTGTGTTTCTGGTCCTGCCTTTTTAAACAGTCTGTGTAACTGGCCTTTCCATATAAACAGTCTGTGTAACGGTTCCTGTCTCTATAAACAGACTGTGTTACTGGTCCTGTCTCTATAAGCAGTCTGTGTGACGGTTGCTGTCTCTATAAACAGTCTGTGTTACTGGTCCTGTCTATATAAACAGTCTGCGTAAATAGTCCTTTCTCTATAAGCAGTCTGTGTGACGGGTCCTGTTTCTATAAACAGTCTATGTGACTTGTCCTGTCTCCACAAACAACCTGTGTGACGGGTCCAGTCTCTTTAAACAGCCTGCGTGACGGGTCCTGTCTCTATAAACAGTCCGTGTAACTGGTCCTGTCTCTAGAAACAGACTGTGTACTTGGTCCTGTCTCTATATACAGTCTGTGTGATGGGTCCTGTCTCTATAAACAGTCTGTGTGACGGGTCCAGTCTCTTTAAACAGCCTGCGTGACGGGTCCTGTCTCTATAAACAGTCCGTGTAACTGGTCCTGTCTCTAGAAACAGACTGTGTACTTGGTCCTGTCTCTATAAACAGTCTGTGTGATGGGTCCTGTCTCTATAAACAGTCTGTGTGACGGGTCCTGTCTCTATAAACAGTCTGTGTAACTGGTCCTGTTTCTTTTAACAGCCTGTGTAACTGCTCCTATCTCTATAAACGGTCTGTGCAACTGGTCCTGTCTCAATAAACAGTCTGTGTAACTGGTCCTGTCTCTATAAACAGCCTGTGTAACGGGTCCTGTCAAAATAAACAGCCTGAGCAATGGGTCCTGTTTCTATTAACAGCCTGTGTAAATGGTCCTGTCTCTATAAACATTCTGTGTGACGGGTCCTGTCTCAATGAACAGCCTGTGTGAATGTTCCTGACTCTATAAACAGTCTGTGTAACTGGTCCTGTTTCTATAAACAGTCTGTGTGACGGGTCCTGTCTCTATACACAGTCTGTGTAACTGGTCCTGTCTCTATAAACAGTTTGTGTAACTGGTCCTGTCTTTATAAACAATCTGATTAACTGGTCCTGTCTCGATAAAGAGTCTGGGTAAATGGTCCTGTCTCTAAAAATAGCTTGTGTGACTGGTCATGTCTCTATAAACAGCCCGTGTAACTGGTTCTGTCTCTATAAACAGTCAGTGTGACGGGTCCTGTCTCTATAAACAGCCTGTGTGAAGGATCCTGTCTTTATAAACAGTCTGTGTCACAGGCCCTGTCTCTATAAACAGTCTGTGTGATGGTTCCTGTCTCTATAAACAGTCTGTGCTACTGGTCCTGTCTCTATAAACAGCCTGTGTGATGGGTCCTGTCTCAATAAACAGACTGTGTAACTGGTCCTGTCTCTATAAACAGTCTGTGTAACTGGTCCTGTTTCTTTTAACAGCCTGTGTAACTGCTCCTATCTCTATAAACGGTCTGTGCAACTGGTCCTGTCTCAATAAACAGTCTGTGTAACTGGTCCTGTCTCTATAAACAGCCTGTGTAACGGGTCCTGTCAAAATAAACAGCCTGAGCAATGGGTCCTGTTTCTATTAACAGCCTGTGTAAATGGTCCTGTCTCTATAAACATTCTGTGTGACGGGTCCTGTCTCAATGAACAGCCTGTGTGAATGTTCCTGACTCTATAAACAGTCTGTGTAACTGGTCCTGTTTCTATAAACAGTCTGTGTGACGGGTCCTGTCTCTATACACAGTCTGTGTAACTGGTCCTGTCTCTATAAACAGTTTGTGTAACTGGTCCTGTCTTTATAAACAATCTGATTAACTGGTCCTGTCTCGATAAAGAGTCTGGGTAAATGGTCCTGTCTCTAAAAATAGCTTGTGTGACTGGTCATGTCTCTATAAACAGCCCGTGTAACTGGTTCTGTCTCTATAAACAGTCAGTGTGACGGGTCCTGTCTCTATAAACAGCCTGTGTGAAGGATCCTGTCTTTATAAACAGTCTGTGTCACAGGCCCTGTCTCTATAAACAGTCTGTGTGATGGTTCCTGTCTCTATAAACAGTCTGTGCTACTGGTCCTGTCTCTATAAACAGCCTGTGTGATGGGTCCTGTCTCAATAAACAGACTGTGTAACTGGTCCTGTCTCTATAAACAGTCTGTGTAACGGTACTTGTCTCGAAAAACAGTCTGTGAGATGGGTCCTGTCTCTATAAAAATCTGTGTAACTGGTCCTGACTCTATGAACAGCCTGCGTAACTGGTCCTGTCTCTATAAACAGTCTGTGTGACGGGTCCTGTGTCTATAAACAGTCTGTGCAACTCGTCCTGACTCTATAAACAGCATGTGTATCTGGTCCTGTCTCTATAAAAAGCCTGTGTGACGGGTCCTGTCTCTATAAACAGTCTGTGTGACTGGTCCTGTCTCTATAAACAGTCTGGAGAACTGGTCCTGTCTCTATAAACAATCTGTGTAACTGGTGCTGTCTCTATAACCAGCCTGTATAACGGGTCCTGTCACTATAAACAGTCTGTGTGACGGGTCCTAAATCTTTAAACAGCCTGTGTAACTGGTCCTGTCTCCATAGACAATCAGTGAAACTGGTCATGTCTCTTTAAACAGTCTGTGTGACGTGTCCTGTCCCTATAAACAGTCTGTGTGACGGTTCCTGTCTCGATAAACAGTCTGTGCGACGGGTCCTGTCTCGATAACAGCCTGTGTAACTGAGCCTGTCTCTATAAAAAGTCTGTGTAACTGGTCATATCTCTATAAACAGTCTGTGTGACGGGTCCTCTCTCTATAAACAGCCTGTGTGACTGTTCATGTCTCTATAAACAGCCTGTGTAACTGGTCCTGTCTCTATAAAAAGTCTGTGTAACTGGTCCTGTCTCTATAAACAGACTGTGTACGTGGTCCTGTCTCTATAAACAGTCTGTGTGATGGTCCTGTCTATATAAACAGCCTGTGTGACGGGTCCTGTCTCGATAAACAGTCTGTGTGACTGGTCCTCTTTCTTTTAACAGCCTGTGTAACTTGTCCTCTCTCTATAAACGGTCTGTGTAACTGGTCCTGTCTCTATAAACATTCTGTGTAACTGGTCCTGTCTCTATAAACAGCCTGTGTAACGGGTCCTGTCACTAAAAACAGCCTGAGTAATGGGTCCTGTCTCTATAAACAGCCTGTGTAAATGGTCCTGTCTCTATAAACAGTCTGTGTAACTGGTCCTGACTCTATAAACAGTCTGTATAACTGGTCCTGTCTCTATAAAAGGTCTGTGTAACTGGTCCTGCCTCTATAAACAGTCTGTGTAACTGGTCCTGTCTCTATCAACAGCCTGTGTAACGGGTCCTGTCACTATAAACAGCCTGAGTAATGGGTCCTGTCTCTATAAACAGCCTGTGTAAATGGTCCTGTCTCTATAAACAGTCTGTATAACTGGTCCTGTCTCTATAAGCAGTCTGTGTGACGGGTCCTGTCTCTATAAACAACCTGTGTAACAGTTCCTGTCTCTATAAGCAGTATGTGTAACAGGTCTTGTCACTATAAACAGTCTGTGTGACGGGTCCTGTCTCTTTATATAACCTGTGTAACTGGTCCTGTCTCTATAAACAGTCAGTGATAGTGGTCATGTCTCTATAAACATTCTGTGTGACGGTCCCTGTCTCGATAAACAGCCTGTGTAACTGTGCCTGTCTCTATAAAAAGTCTGTGTAACTGGTCATATGCCTATAAACAGTCTGTGTGACGGGTCCTGTCTCTATGAACAGCCTGTGTAACTGGTCCTGTCTCTATAAACAGTCTGTGTAACTGGTCCTGTCTCTATAAACAGTCTGTGTAACTGGTCCTTTCTCTATCAACAGTCTGTGTGACGAGTCCTGTCTCGATAATCATTATGTGTTAACGGTCCTGTATCTATAAACAGTATGGTTAACTGGTCCTGTCTCTATAAACAGTCTGTGTAAAAGCTCCTGTCTCTATAAACAGTCTGTGTAACTGGTAATGTCTGTATAAACATTCTGTGTGACTGGTCCTATCTCTATAAACAGCCTGTGTAACTGGTCCTGTCTCTATAAACGGCCTGTGTGACGGGTCCTTTCTCTACAAACAGTCTGTGTGACGGTTCCTGTCTCGATAAACAGTCTGTGCGACGGGTCCTGTCTCGATAACAGCCTGTGTAACTGAGCCTGTCTCTATAAAAAGTCTGTGTAACTTGTCATATCTCCATAAACAATCTGTGTGACGGGTCCTCTCTCTATAAACAGCCTGTGTGACTGTTCATGTCTCTATAAACAGCCTGTGTAACTGGTCCTGTCTCTATAAACAGACTGTGTACGTGGTCCTGTCTCTATAAACAGTCTGTGTGATGGGTCCTGTCAATATAAACAGTCTGTGTGACTGGTCCTCTCTCGATAAACAGTCTGTGTAACTGGTCCTGTCTCTATAAACATTCTGTGTAACTGGTCCTGTCTCTAAAACAGCCTGTGTAACGGGTCCTGTCACTATAAACTGCCTGAGTAATGGGTCATATCTCTATAAACATTCTGTGTGACGGGTCCTCTCTCCATAAACAGCCTGTGTGACTGTTCATGTCTCTATAAACAGCCTGTGTAACTGGTCCTGTCTCTATAAAAAGTCTGTGTAACTGGTCCTGTCTCTATAAACAGACTGTGTACGTGGTCCTGTCTCTATAAACAGTCTGTGTGATGGGTCCTGTCTATATAAACAGCCTGTGTGACGGGTCCTGTCTCGATAAACAGTCTGTGTGACTGGTCCTCTTTCTTTTAACAGCCTGTGTAACTGGTCCTCTCTCTATAAACGGTCTGTGTAACTGGTCCTGTCTCTATAAACATTCTGTGTAACTGGTCCTGTCTCTATAAACAGCCTGTGTAACGGGTCCTGTCACTATAAACAGCCTGAGTAATGGGTCCTGTCTCTATAAACAGCCTGTGTAAATGTTCCTGTCTCTATAAGCAGTCTGTGTGACGGGTCCTGTCTCTATAAACAACCTGTGTAACAGTTCCTGTCTCTATAAGCAGTATGTGTAACAGGTCTTGTCACTATAAACAGTCTGTGTGAGGGGTCCTGTCTCCTTATATAGCCTGTGTAACAGGTCCTGTCTCTATAAACAGTCAGTGAAAGTGGTCATGTCTCTATAAACATTCTGTGTGATGGTTCCTGTCTCTATAAACAGTCTGCGCGACGGGTATTGTCTCGATAAACAGCCTGTGTAACTGTGCCTGTCTCTATAAAAAGTCTGTGTAACTGGTCATATCCCTATAAACAGTCTGTGTGACGGGTCCTGTCTCTATAAACAGTCTGTGTAACTGGTCCTGTCTCTATAAACAGTCTGTGTAACTGGTCCTTTCTCTATCAACAGTCTGTGTGACTGGTCCTGTCTCTATAAACAGCCTGTATAACTGGTCCTGTCTCTATAAACGGCCTGTGTGACGGGTCCTGTCTCTACAAACAGTCTGTGTGACGGGTCCTGTCTCTATAAACAGTCTGTGTGACGGGTCCTGTCGATATAAACAGTCTGTGTGATGGGTCTTGTATTAATAAACAGACTGTGTATCTGGTCCTGTCTCTATAAACACTCTGTGTGACGGGTCCTGTCTCTATAAACAGCCTGTGTGAATGGTCCTGGCTCTATAAACAGCTTGTGTAACTGGTCCTGTCTCTATAAACAGTCTGTGTATCTTGTCCTGTCTCTATAAACAGTCTGTGTAACTGGTCATGTCTCTATAAACCGTCTGTGTAACTGGTCCTGTCTCATAAAGAGTCAGAGTGACGGGTCTTCTCTCTATAAACAACCTGGGTGATGGGTCCTGTCTCTAATAGCAGTCTGTGTAACTGGTCCTTTCTCTATAAACAGTCTGTGTAACTAGTCCTGTCTCTATAAACAGTTTGTGTGATGTGTCCTGTCTCTATAAACAACCTGTGTAACTGGTCCTGTCTCTATAAAAAGCCTGTGTGACGAGTCCTGTCTCTATAAACAGTCTGTGTGACGGATCCTGTCTCTATAAACAGTCTGTGTAACTGGTCCTGTCTCTATAAACAGTCTGTGTACGTGGTCCTGTCTCTATAAACAGTCTGTGTGATGGGTCCTGTCTCTATAAACAGCCTGTGTGACGGTTCCTGTCTCTATAAACAGCCTTTGTCACTGGTCCTGTCTCGATAAACAGTCTGTGTAACTGGGCCTGTTTCTTTTAACTTCCTGTGCAAATGGTCCTTTCTCTATAAACCGTCTGTGTAACTGGTAATTTCTCTATAAACAGTCTGTGTAACTGGTCCTGTCTCTATAAACAGCCTGTGTAACGGGTCCTGTCAAGATAAACAGCCTGAGTAATGGGTTCTATCTCTATAAACAGCCTGTGTAAATGGTCCTGTCTCTATAAACAGTCTGTGTAACTGGTCCTGTCTCTATAAACATTCTGTATAATTGGTCCTGTCTCTATAAACAGTCTGTGTGACGCATCCTGTCTCTATTAACAGTCTGTGTAACTGGTCCTGTCTCTATAAACGGTCTGTGTAACTGGTCCTGTCTCTATAAACAGTCTGTGTAACTAGTCCTGTCTCTATAAACAGCCTGTGTAACGGGTCCTGTCAATATAAACAGCCTGAGTAATTGGTCATGTCTCTATAAACAGCTGTGTAAATGGTCCTGTCTCTCTACACAGTCTGTGTAACTGGCCCTGTGTCTATAAATATTCTGTGTGACGGGTCCTGCTGCTATGAACAGCCTGGGTGAATGTTCCTGACTCTATAAACAGTCTGTGTAAATGGTCTGTCTCTGTAAATAGTCTGTGTAACTGGTCCTGACTCTATAAACAGTCTGTATAACTGGTCCTGTCTCTATAAACAGTCTGTGTGACGGGTCCTGTCTCTATAAACAGCCTATGTAACAGGTCCTGACTCTATAAACAGTCAGTGAAACTGGTCATGCCTCTATAAACAGACTGTGTGACGGGTCCTGTCTCTATAAACAGTCTGTGTGACGGTTCCTATCTCTATAAACAGTCTGTGCGACGGGTCGTGTCTCGATAAACAGCCTGTGTAACTGAGCCTGTCTCTATAAAAAGGCTGTGTAACTGGTCTTATCTCTATAAACAGTCTGTGTGACGGGTCCTGTCTCGATAAACATTATGTGTTAATGGTCCTGTATCTATAAACAGTCTGTGTAACTGGTCCTGTCTCTATAAACAGTATGGTTAACTTGTCCTGTCTCTATAAACAGTCTGTGTAAAAGCACCTGTCTCTATAAACAGCCTGTGTAACGGGTCCTGTCTCTATAAACAGTCTGTGTAACTGGTTCTTTCTCTATCAACAGTCTGTGTGACGGGTCCTGTCTCGATAAACATTATGTGTTAATGGTCCTGTATCTATAAACAGTCTGTGTAACTGGTCCTGTCTCTATAAACAGTATGGTTAACTGGTCCTGTCTCTATAAACAGTCTGTGTAAAAGCTCCTGTTTCAAAAACAGCCTATGTAACTGGTCTTGTCTCTATAAACAGCCTGCGTGACGGTTCCTGTCTCTACAAACAGTCTGTGTGACGGGTCCTGTCTCTATAAACAGTCTGTGTGACGGGTCCTGTCGATATAAACAGTCTGTGTGATGGGTCCTGTATTAATAAACAGACTGTGTAACTGGTCCAGTCTCAATAAACATAATGTGTAACGGGTGCTGTCTCTATAAACAGTCTGTGTAACTGGTCCTGTCTATATAAACAGTTTGTGTGATGTGTCCTGTCTCTATTAACAACCTGTGTAACTGGTCCTGTCTCTATAAAAAGCCTGTGTGACGGGTCCTGTCTCTATAAACAGTCTGTGTAACTGGTAATGTCTGTATAAACAGTCTGTGTGACTGGTCCTGTCTCTATAAACAGCCTGTGTAACTGGTTCTGTCTCTATAAACGGCCTGTGTGACGGGTCCTGTCTCGACAAACAGTCTGTGTGACGGGTCCTGTCTCGAGAAACAGTCTGTGTGACGGGCCCTGTCGATATAAACAGTCTGTGTGATGGGTCTTGTATTAATAAACAGACTGTGTAACTTGTCCAGTCTCAATAAACATTCTGTGTAACGGGTGCTGTCTCTATAAACAGCCTGTGTGATGGGTCCTGTCTCTATAAAAATCTGTGTAACGGGTCCTGTCTCTATAAACAGTCTGCGTCACTGGTCCTGTCTCTATAAACAGTCTGTGTAACTGGCCCTGTCTCTATAAATAGACTGTGTATCTGGTCCTGTCTCTATAAACACTCTGTGTGACGGGTCCTGTCTCCATAAACAGACTGTGTGAATGGTCCTGGCTCTATAAACAGCTTGTGTAACTGGTCCTGTCTCCATAAACAGTCTGTGTAACTTGTCCTGTCTCTATAAACAGTCTGTGTAACTGGACATGTCTCTATAAACCGTCTGTGTCACTGGTCCTGTCTCATAAAGAGTCAGAGTGACGGGTCCTCTCTCTATAAACAACCTGGGTGATGGGTCCTGTCTCTAATAGCAGTCTGTGCAACTGGTCCTTTCTCTATAAACAGTCTGTGTAACTGGTCCTGTCTCTATAAACAGTTTGTGTGATGTGTCCTGTCTCTATAAACAACCTGTGTAACTGGTCCTGTCTCTATAAAAAGCCTGTGTGACGATTCCTGTCTCTATAAACAGTCTGTGTGACGGGTCCTGTCTCTATAAACAGTCTGTGTAACTGGTCCTGTCTGTATAAACAGTCTGTGTACGTGGTCCTGTCTCTATAAACAGTCTGTGTGATGGGTCCTGTCTCTATAAACAGCCTGTGTGACCGTTCCTGTCTCTATAAACAGCCGTTGTCACTGGTCCTGTCTCGATAAACAGTCTGTGTAACTGGTCCTGTTTCTTTTACCTGCCTGTGCAAATGGTCCTTTCTCTATAAACCGTCTGTGTAACTGGTCATTTCTCTATAAACAGTCTGTGTAACTGGTCCTGTCTCTATAAACAGCCTGTGTAACGGGTCCTGTCACGATAAACAGCCTGAGTAATGGGTCCTATCTCTATAAACAGCCTGTGTAAATGGTCCTGTCTCTATAAACATTCTGTATAATTGGTCCTGTCTCTATAAACAGTCTGTGTGACGCATCCTGTCTCTATTAACAGTCTGTGTAACTGGTCCTTTCTCTATAAACGGTCTGTGTAACTGGTCCTGTCTCTATAAACAGTGTGTGTAACTAGTCCTGTCTCTATAAACAGCCTGTGTAACGGGTCCTGTCAATATAAACAGCCTGAGTAATGGGTCATGTCTCTATAAACAGCTGTGTAAATGGTCCTGTCTCTCTACACAGTCTGTGTAACTGGCCCTGTGTCTATAAATATTCTGTGTGACGGGTCCTGTCGCTATGAACAGCCTGGGTGAATGTTCCTGACTCTATAAACAGTCTGTGTAAATGGTCTGTCTCTATAAATAGTCTGTGTAACTGGTCCTGACTCTATAAACAGTCAGTGAAACTGGTCATGTCTCTATAAACAGACTGTGTGACGGGTCCTGTCTCTATAAACAGTCTGTGTGACGGTTCCTACCTCTATAAACAGTCTGTGCGACGGGTCCTGTCTCGATAAACAGCCTGTGTAACGGAGCCTGTCTCTATAAAAAGGCTGTGTAACTGGTCTTATCTCTATAAACAGTCTGTGTGACGGGTCCTGTCTCGATAAACATTATGTGTTAATGGTCCTGTATCTATAAACAGTCTGTGTAACTGGTCCTGTCTCTATAAACAGTATGGTTAACTGGTCCTGTCTCTATAAACAGTCTGTGTAAAAGCACCTGTCTCTATAAACAGCCTGTGTAACGGGTCCTGTCTCTATAAACATTCTGCGTGACGGTCCCTGTCTCGACAAACAGTCTGTGTGACGGGTCCTGTCGATATAAACAGTCTGTGTGATGGGTCCTGTATTAATAAACAGACTGTGTAACTGGTCCAGTCTCAATAAACATACTGTGAAACGGGTGCTGTCTCTATAAACAGTCTGTGTAACTGGTCCTGTCTCTATAAACAGTTTGTGTGATGTGTCCTGTCTCTATAAACAACCGGTGTAACTGGTCCTGTCTCTATAAAAAGCCTGTGTGACGGGTCCTGTCTCTATAAACAATCTGTGTAACTGGTCCTGTCTCTATAAAAAGTCTGTGTACGTGGTCCTGTCTTTATAAACCGTCTGTGTGATGGGTCCTGTCTCTATAAACAGCCTGTGTGACGGGTCCTGTGTATATGAACAGCCTGTGTTAATGTTCCTGACTCTATAAACAGTCTGTGCAAATGGTCCTGTTTCTTTTAACAGCCTGTGTAACTGGTCCTTTCTCTATAAACCGTCTGTGTAACTGGTCATTTCTCTATAAACAGTCTGTGTAACTGGTCCTGTATCTATAAACAACCTGTGTAACGGGTCTTGTCACGATAAACAGCCTGAGTAATTGGTCCTGTCTCTATAAACAGCCTGTGTAAATGGTCCTGTCTCTATAAACAATCTGTGTAACTGGTCCTGTCTCTATAAACATTCTGTGTGACGGGTCCTGTGTATATGAACAGCCTGTGTTAATGTTCCTGACTCTATAAACAGTCTGTGCAAATGGTCTGTCTCTATGAACAGTCTGTGTAACTGGTCCTGACTCTATAAACAGTCTGTATAATTGTTCATGTCTCTATAAACAGTCTGTGTGACGGGTCCTGTCTCTATAAACAGTCTGTGTAACTGGTCCTGTCTCTATAAACGGTCTGTGTAACTGGTCCTGTCTCTATAAACAGTCTGTGTAACTAGTCCTGTCTCTATAAACAGCCTGTGTAACGAGTCCTGTCACTATAAACAGCCTGAGTAATGGGTCCCGTCTCTATAAACAGCCTGTGTAAATGGTCGTGTCTCTATAAACAGTCTGAGTAACTGGTCCTGTCTCTATAAACATTCTGTGTGACGGGTCCTGTCTCTATAAATAGTCTGTGTAACTGGTCCTGTCTCTATAAACAGTCTGTGTGACGGGTCATGTCTCTACAAACAGCCTGTGTAACAGGTCCTGTCTCTATAAGCAGTATGTGTAACAGGTCCTGTCACTCTAAACAGTCTGTGTGACGTGTCCTATTTCTTTAAACAGCCTGTGTAAGTGGTCCTGCCTCTATAAACAGTCAGTGAAACTGGTCATGTCTCTATAAACAGTCTGTGTGACGGGTCCTGTCTCTATAAACAGTCTGTGTGACGGTTCCTGTCTCTATAAACAGTCTGTGCGACGGGTCCTGACTCGATAAACAGCCTGTGTAACTGAGCCTGTCTCTATAAAAAGTCTGTGTAACTGGTCATATCTCTATAAACAGTCTGTGTGACGAGTCCTGTCTCTATGAACAGCCTGTGTAACTGGTCCTGTCTCTATAAACAGTCTGTGTAACTGGTTCTGTCTCTATAAACATTCTGTGTAACTGGTCCTGTCTCTATAAACAGCCTGTGTAACGGGTCCTGTCACTATAAACAGCTTGTGTAAATGGTCCTGTCTCTATAAACAGTCTGTGTAAATGGACTGTCTCTATAAACAGTCTGTGTAACTGGTCCTGACTCTATAAACAGTCATTATAACTGGTCCTGTCTCTATAAACAGCCTGTGTGACTGTTCATGTCTCTATAAACAGCCTTTGTAACTGGACCTGTCTCTATAAAAAGTCTGTGTAACTGGTCCTGTCTCTATAAACAGACTGTGTACGTGGTCCTGTCTCTATAAACAGTCTGTGTGATGGGTCCTGTCACTATAAACAGCCTTCGTCGCTGGTCCTGTCTCGATAAACAGTCTGTGTGATTGGTCCTGTTTCTTTTAACAGCCTGTGTAACGGGTCCTCTCTCTAGAAACGGTCTGTGTAACTTGTTTTGTCTCTATAAACATTCTGTGTAACTGGTCCTGTCTCTATAAACATTCTGTGTGACGGGTCCTGTCTCTATGAACAGCCTGTGTGAATGTTCCTGACTCTATAAACAGTCTGTGTAAATGGTCTGCCTCGATAAATAGTCTGTGTAACTGGTCCTGACTCTATAAACAGTCTGTATAACTGGTCCTGTCTCTATAAACAGTCTGTGTGACGGGTCGTGTCTCTATAAACAGCCTGTTTAACAGGTCCTGTCTCTATAAGCAGTATGTGTAACAGGTCCTGTCACTCGAAACAGTCTGTGTGACGGGTCCTATCTCTTTAAACAGCCTGTGTAACTGGTCCTTTCTCTATAAACAGTCAGTGAAACTGGTCATGTCTCTATAAACAGTCTGTGTGACGGGTCCTGTCTCTATAAACAGTCTGTGCGACGTGTCCTGTCTCGATAAACAGCCTGTGTAACTGAGCCTGTCTCTATAAAAGGACTGTGTGACTGGTCATGTGTCTATAAACAGTCTGTGTGAGGGGTCCTGTCTCTATGAACAGCCTGTGTAACTGGTCCTGTCTCTATAAACAGTCTGTGTAACTGGTCCTGTCTCTATAAACAGCCTGTGTGACTGTTCATGTTTCTATAAACAGCCTGTGTAACTCGTCCTGTCTCTATAAAATGTCTGTGTAACTGGTCCTGTCTCTATAAACAGACTGTGTACGTGTTCCTGTCTCTATAAACAGTCTGTGTGATGGTTCCTGTCTTTATAAGCAGCCTTTGTGTCGGGTCCTGTCTCTATAAACAGCCTTTGTCACTGGTCCTTTCTCGATAAACAGTCTGTGTGACTGGTCCTGTTTCTTTTAACAGCCTGTGTAACTGGTCCTCTCTCTATAAACGGTCTGTGTAACTGGTCCTGTCGATATAAACAGTCTGTGTGATGGGTCTTCTATTAATAAACAGACTGTGTAACTGGTCCAGTCTAAATAAACATTCTGTGTTACGGGTGCTGTCTCTATAAACAGCCTGTGTGATGGTCCTGTCTCTATAAAAATCTGTGTAACGGGTCCTGTCTCTATAAACTGTCTGCGTAACTGGTCCTGTCTCTATAAACAGTCTGTGTAACTGGTCCTGTCTCTATAAATAGACTGTGTATCTGGTCCTGTCTCTATAAACAGCCTGTGTGAGGGGTCCTGTCTCTATAAACAGTCTGTGTGAATGGTCCTGACTCTTTAAACTGCCTGTGTGACGGGTCCTGTCTCGATAAACAGTCTTTGTGATGGGTCTTGACACTATAAACAGCCTGTGTGACGGGTCCTGTCTCTATAAACAGTCTTTTTCACTGGTCCTTCGATAAACAGTCTGTGCAACTGGTCCTGTTTCTTTTAACAGTCTGTGTAACTGGTCCTGTTTCTTTTAACAGCCTGTGTAACTGGCCCTTTCTCTATAAACCGTCTGTGTAACTGGTCATTTCTCTATAAACAGTCTGTGTAACTGGTCCTGTCTCTATAAACAGCCTGTGTAAAGGCTCCTATCACGATAAACAGCCTGAGTAATGGGTCCTGTCTCTATAAACAGCCTGTGTAACTGGTCCCGACTCTATAAACAGTCTGTATAACTCGTCCTGTCTCTATCAGCAGTCTGTGTGACGGGTCCTGTCTCTATAAACAGCATGTGTAACAGGTACTGTCAATATAAACAGACTGTGTGACTGGTCCTGTCTCTTTAAACAGCCTGTGTAACTGGTCCTGTCTCTATAAACAGTCAGTGAAAGTGGTCATGTCTCTATAAACAGTCTGTGTGACGGGTCCTGTCTCTATAACAGTCTGTGTGACGGTTCCTGTCTCTGTAAACAGTCTGATTAATTGGTCCTGTCTCTGTTAACAGCCTGTGTAACTGGTCCTGTCTCTATAAACAGTCTGTGTAACTGGTCCTTTCTCTATAAACAGCCTGTGTAACTGGTCCTGTCACTATCAACAGTCTGTGTAACTCGTCCTGTCTCTATAAACAGTCTGTGTAACTGGTACTTTCTCTATCAACAGTCTGTGTGACGGGTCATGTCTCGATAAACATTATGTGTTAATGGTCCTGTATCTAAAAACAGTCTGTGTAAGTGGCCCTGTCTCTATTAACAGTCTGTGTAAAAGGTCCTGTCTGTATAAACAGCCTGTGTGACTGGTTCTGTCTCTGTAAACAGCCTGTGTCACTGGTCCTGTCTCTATAAACAGCCTGTGTGTCGGGTCCTGTCTCTACAAACAGTCTGTGTGACGGGTCCTGTCGATATAAACAGTCTGTGTGATGGGTCTTGTATTAATAAACAGACAGTGTAACTGGTCCAGTCTCAATAAACATTCTGTGTAACGGGTGCTGTCTCTATAAACAGCCTGTGTGATATGTCCTGTCTCTATAAAAATCTGTGCAACGGGTCCTGTCTCTATAAACAGTCTGCGTAACTGGTCCTGCCTCTATAAACAGTTTGTGTAACTAGTCCTGTCTCTATAAACAGTCTGTGTAACATGTCCTGTCTCTATAAACATTCTGTGTAACTGGTCCTGTCTCTATAAACAGTCTGTGTAAATGGTACTGTCTGTATAAACAGTCTGTGTAAATGGTCTGTCTCTATAGAAGTCTGTGTAACTGGTCCTGACTCTATAAACAGTCTGTGTGACGGGTCCTGTCTCTATAAACAGTTTGTGTAACCAATCCTGTCTCTATAAACAGTCTGTGTAACGTGTCCTGTCTCTATAATCATTCTGTGTAACTGGTCCTGACTCTATAAACAGTCTGAGTAAATGGTCCTGTCTGTATAAACAGTCTGTGTAAATGGGCTGTCTCTATAGACAGTCTGTGTAACTGGTCCTGACTCTATAAACAGTCTGTATAACTGGTCCTGTCTCTATAAACAGTCTGCGTAACTGGTCCTGTCTCTATAAACAGTTTGTGTAACTAGTCCTGTCTGTATAAACAGTCTGTGTAACTTGTCCTGTCTTTATAAACAGTTTGTGTAACTAGTCCTGTCTCTATAAACAGTCTGTGTAACTTGTCCTGTCTCTATAAACATTCTGTGTAACTGGTCCTGTCTCTATAAACAGTCTGTGTAAATGGTCCTGTCTGTATAAACAGTCTGTGTAAATGGTCTATCTCTATAGACAATCTGTGTAACTGGTCCTGACTCTATAAACAGTCTGTATAACTGGTCCTGTCTCTATAAACAGTCTGCGTAACTGGTCCTGTCTCTATAAACAGTTTGTGTAACTAGTCCTGTCTCTATAAACATTCTGTGTAACTGGTCCTGTCTCTATAAACAGTCTGTGTAAATGCTCCTGTCTGTATAAACAGTCTGTGTAAATGATCTGTCTCTATAGACAGTCTGTGTAACTGGTCCTGACTCTATAAACAGTCTGTATAACTGGTCCTGTCTCTATAAACAGTCTGTGTGACGGGTCCTGTCTCTATAAACAGTCTGTGTAACTGGTCCTGTCTCTATAAACGGTCTGTGTAACTGGTCCTGTCTCTATATACAGTCTGTGTAACTGGTCTAGTCTCAATAAACAGCCTGTGTGCTGGTCCTGTCTCAAAAACAGTCTGTGTGACGAGTCATGTCTCTATAAACAGTCTGTGTGACGGGTCCTGTCTCTATAAACAGTCTTGGTGACGGCTCCTGTCTCTATAAACCGTCTGTGTGACGGGTCCTGTCGATATAAACAGTCTGTGTGATGGGTCTTCTATTAATAAACAGACTGTGTAACTTGTCAAGTCTCAATAAACGTTCTGTGTAACGGGTGCTGTCTCTATAAACAGCCTGTGTGATGGGTCCTGTCTCTATAAAAATCTGCGTAACGGGTCCTGTCTCTATAAACAGTCTGCGTAACTGGTCCTGTGTCTGTAAATAGTCTGTGTAACTGGTCCTGTCTCTATAAATAGACTGTGTATCTGGTCCTGTCTCTATAAACAGTCTGTGTGACGGGTCCTGTCTCTATAAACAGCCTGTGTGGATAGTCCTGACTCTATAAACAGCTTGTGTAACTTGTCCTGTCTCTATAAACAGTCTATGTAACTGGTCCTGTCTCTATAAACCGTCTGTGTAACTGGTCCTGTCTCTATAAAGAGTCAGAGTGACGGGTCCTCTCTCTATAAACAACTTTGGTAATGGGTCCTGTCTCTATTAGCAGTCTGTGTAACCGGTCCTATCTCTATAAACAGTCTGTGTAACTGGTCCTGTCTCTATAAACAGTCTGTGTAACTGGTCCTTTCTCTATAAACAGTTTTTGTGATGTGTCCTGTCTCTATAAACAACCTGTGTAACTGGTCCTGTCTCTATAAAAAGCCTGTGTGAAGGGTCCTGTCTCTATAAACAGTCTGTGTGACTGGTCCTGTCTCTATAAACAGTCTGTGTAACTGGTCCTGTCTCTATAAACTGTCTGTGTACGTGGTCCTGTCTCTATAAAAAGCCTTTGTCACTGGTCCTTCGATAAACAGTCTGTGTAACTGGTCCTGTTTCTTTTAACAGCCTGTGTAACTGGTCCTTTCTCCATAAACCGTCTGTGCATATGGTCCTGTCTCCATAAACAGTCTCTTTAACTGGTCCTGTCTCTATAAACAGTCTGTATAATTGGTCCTGTCTCCATAAACAGTCTGTGTGACGGGTCCTGTCTCTATAAACATTCTGTGTAACGGATCCTGACTCTATAAACAGTCTGTATAATTGGTCCTGTCTCCATAAACAGTCTGTGTGACGGGTCCTGTCTCTATAAAGAGTCTGTGTAACTGGTCCTGTCTCTCTAAACGGTCCGTGAAACTGGTCCTGTCTCTATAAACAGCCTGTGTAACGGGTCCTGTCACTATAAACAGCCTGAGTAATGGGTCCTGTCTCTATAAACAGACTGTGTAAATGGTCCTGTCTCTATAAACAGTCTGTGTAACTGGTCCTGTCTCTATAAACATTCTGTGAGACGGGTCCTGTCTCTACGAACAGCCTGTGTGAATGTTCCTGACTCTATAAACCGTCTCTGTAAAAGGTCTGTCTCTAGAAATAGTCTGTGTAACTGGTCCTGACTCTATAAACAGTCTGTATAACTGGTCCTGTCTCTATAAACAGTCTGTGTGACGTGTCCTGTCTCTACAAACAGTCTGTGTAACTGGTCCTGTCTCTATAAACAGTCAGTGAAACTGGTCATGTCTCTAAAAACAGTCTGTGTGACGAGTACTGTCTCTATAAACAATCTGTGTGACGGTTCCTGTCTCTATAAACAGTATGTGCGACAGGTCCTGTCTCGATAAACAGCCTGTGTAACTGAGCCTGTCTCTATAAAAAGTCTGTGTAACTGGTCATATCTCTATAAACAGTCTGTGTGATGGGTCCTGTCTCTATAAACAGTCTGTGTAACTGGTTCTGTCTCTATAAACAGCCTGTGTGACTATTCATGTCTCTATAAACAGCCTGTGTAACTGGTCCTGTCTCTATTAGCAGTCTGTGTAACTGGTCATATCTCTATAAACAGTCTGTGTATATGGTCCTGTCTCTATAAACAGTCTGTGTAACTGGTCCTGTCTCTATAAACAGTTTGTGTGATGTGTCCTGTCTCGAAAACAACCTGTCTGCCTGGTCCTGTCTCTATAAACAGTCTGTGTAACTGGTCCTGTCTCTATAAACAGTCTGTGTCCGTGGTCCTGTCTCTATAAACAGCCTTTGTCACTGATCCTTCGATAAACAGTCTGTGTAACTGGTCCTGTTTCTTTTAACAGCTGTGTAACTGGTCCTTTCTCTATAAACCGTCTGTGTATATGGTCCTGTCTCTATAACCAGCCTGTGTAAAGGCTCCTGTCACGATACACAGCCTGAGTAATGGGTCCTGTCTCTATAAACAGCCTGTGTAAATGGTCCTGTCTCTATAAAC
This sequence comes from Pristiophorus japonicus, assembly GCF_044704955.1. Taxonomy (NCBI): domain Eukaryota; kingdom Metazoa; phylum Chordata; class Chondrichthyes; family Pristiophoridae; genus Pristiophorus; species Pristiophorus japonicus. The sequence continues at coordinate 4,305,373 of NW_027254201.1, read as the reverse complement.
CGTCTGTGTAACTGGTCCTGTCTCTATAAACATTCTGTGTAACGGGTCCTGACTCTATAATCTGTCTGTATAATTGGTCCTGTCTCCATAAACAGTCTGTGTGACGGGTCCTGTCTCTATAAAGAGTGTGTGTAACTGGTCCTGTCTCTCTAAACGGTCCGTGTAACTGGTCCTGTCTCTTTCAACAGTCTGTTTAACTAGTCCTGTCTCTATAAACAGCCTGTGTAACGGGTCCTGTCACTATAAACAGCCTGAGTAATGGGTCCTGTCTCTATAAACAGCCTGCGTAAATGGTCCTGTCTCTAAAACAGTCTGTGTAACTGGTCCTGTCTCTATAAACATTCTGTGAGACGGGTCCTGTCTCTACGAACAGCCTGTGTGAATGTTCCTGACTCGATAAACCGTCTGTGTAAAAGGTCTGTCCCTAGAAATAGTCTGTGTAACTGGTCCTGACTCTATAAACAGTCTGTATAACTGGTCCTGTCTCTATAAACAGTCTGTGTGACGTGTCCTGTCTCTACAAACAGCCTGTGTAACTGGTCCTGTCTCTATAAACAGTCAGTGAAACTGGTCATGTCTCTAAAAACAGTCTGTGTGACGGGTACTGTCTCTATAAACAATCTGTGTGACGGTTCCTGTCTCTATAAACATTCTGTGCGACAGGTCCTGTCTCGATAAACAGCGTGTGTAACTGAGCCTGTCTCGATAAAAAGTTTGTGTAACTGGTCATATCTCTATAAACAGTCTGTGTGACGGGTCCTGTCTCTATGAACAGCCTGTGTAACTGGTCCTGTCTCTATAAACAGTCTGTGTAACTGGTCCTGCCTCTATAAACAGCCTGTGTGACTATTCATGTCTCTATAAACAGCCTGTGTAACTGGTCCTTCTCTATAAAAAGTCTGTGTAACTGGTCCTGTCTCTATAAACAGACTGTGTACGTGGTCCTGTCTCGATAAACAGTCTGTGTGACTGGCCCTGTTTCTTTTAACAGCCTGTGTAACTGGTCCTCTCTCTATAAACGGTCTGTGTAACTGGTCCTGTCTCTATAAACATTCTGTGTAACTGGTCCTGTCTCTATAAACAGCCTGTGTAACGGGTCCTGTCACTATAAACAGCCTGCGTAATGGGTCCTGTCTCTATAAACAGCCTGTGTAAATTGTCCTGTCTCTATAAACAGTCTGTGTAAATGGTCTGTCTCAATAAACAGTCTGTGTAACTGGTCCTGACTCTATAAACAGTCTGTATAACTGGTCCTGTCTCTAGAAACAGTCTGTGTGACGGGTCCTGTCTCTATAAACAGTCTGTGTAACTGGTCCTGTCTCGAAAACGGTCTGTGTAACTGGTCCTGTCTCGATATATAGTCTGTGTAACTGGTCCTGTATCTATAAACAGCCTGTGTAACGGGTCTTGTCTCTATAAACATTCTGTGTGACGGGTCCTGTCTATGAACAGCCTGTGTGAATGTTCCTGACTCTATAAACAGTCCGTGTAAATGGTCTGTCTCTATAAATAGTCTGTGTAACTGGTCCCGACTCTATAAACAGTCTGTATAACTCGTCCTGTCTCTATAAGCAGTCTGTGTGACGGGTGCTGTCTCAAAAACAGCCTGTGTAAAAGGTCCTGTCTCCATAAGCAGTATGTGTAACAGGTCCTGTCACTATAAACAGCCTGTGTAACTGGTCCTGTCTCTATAAACAGTCAGTGAAAGTGGTCATGTCTCTATAAACAGTTTGTGTGACGGGTCCTGTCTCTATAAACAGTCTGTGTGACGGTTCCTGTCTCTAGAAACAGTCTGTGCGACGGGTATTGTCTCGATAAACAGCCTGTGTAACTGAGCCTGTCTCTATAAAAAGTCTGTGTAACTGGTCATATCCCTATAAACAGTCTGTGTGACGTGTCCTGTCTCTATAAACAGTCTGTGTAACTGGTACTTGCTCGATCAACAGTCTGTGTGACGGGTCCTGTCTCGATAAACATTATGGGTTAATGGTCCTGTATCTATAACCAGTCTGTGCAACTGGTCCTGTCTCTATAAACAGTATGGTTAACTGGTCCTGTCTCTATAAACAGTCTGTGTAAAAGCTCCTGTCTGTATAAACAGCCTGTGTGACTGGTCATGTCTCTATAAACAGCCTGTGTAACTGGTCCTGTCTCAATAAACAGTCTGTGTAACTGGTCATGTCTGTATAAATAGTCTGTGTGAAAGCTCCTGTCTGTATAAACAGCCTGTGTGACGGGTCCTATCTCTACAAACAGTCTGTGTGACGGGTCCTGTCTCTGTAAACAGTCTGTGTGACGGGTCTTGTCGATATAAACAGTCTGTGTGATGGGTCTTGTATTAATAAACAGTCTGTGTAACTGGTCCTGTCTCTATAAATAGACTGTGTATCTGGTCCTGTCTCTATAAACTGTCTGTGTGACGGGTCCTGTCTCTATAAACAGCCTGTTTGAATGGTCCTGACTCTATAAACAGACTGTGTAACTGGCCCTGTCTCTATAAACAGTCTGTGTAACTTGTCCTGTCTCTATAAACAGTCTGTGTAACTGGTCCTGTCTCTATAAACCGTCTGTGTAACTGGTCCTGTCTCGATAAAGAGTCAGAGTGACGGGTCCTCTCTCTATAAACAACCTGGGTGATGGGTCCTGTCTCTATTAGAAATCTGTGTAACTGTTCCTGTCTCTATAAACAGTCTGTGTAACTGGTCCTGTCTCTATAAACAGCCTGTGTGACTATTCATTTCTCTATAAACAGCATGTGTAACTGGTCCTGTCTCTATAAAAAGTATGTGCAACTGGTCCTGTCTCTATAAACAGACTATGTACGTGGTCCTGTCTCAATAAACAGTCTGTGTGATGGGTCCTGTCTTCATAAACAGCGTTTGTCACTGATCCTGTCTCGATAAACAGTCTTTGTGACTGGTCCTGTTTCTTTTAACAGTCTGTGTAACTGGTCCTCTCTCTATAAACGGTCTTTGTAACTGGTCCAGTCTCTATAAACATTCTGTGTAACTGGACCTGTCTCTATAAACAGCATGTGTAACGGGTCATGTCACGTTAAACAGCCTGAGTAATGGGTCCTGTCTCTATAAACAGCCTGTGTAAATGCTCCTGTCTCTATGAACAGTCTGTGTAAATGATCTGTCTCTATAGACAGTCTGTGTAACTGGTCCTGTCTCCATAAACAGTCTGTGTAACTGGTCCTGTCTCTATAAACAGTCTGTGTAACTGGTCCTGTCTCTATAAACGGTCTGTGTAACTGGTCATGTCTCTATAAACAGTCTGTGTAACTGGTCCTGTCTCTGTAAACGGTCTGTGTAACTGGTCATGTCTCTATATACAGTATGTGTGACGAGTCCTGTCTCTATAAACAGTATGTGTGACGGGTCCTGTCTCTATAGACAGTCTGTGTGACGGGTCCTGTCTCAATAAATAGTATGTGTGACGACTCCTGTGTCTATATACAGTCTGGGTAACTGGTCCTCTCTCTGTAAACAGTCAGTGTAACTGGTCCAGTCTCAATAAACCGCCTGTGTAACTGGTCCTGTCTCTATAAACAGTCTGCGTAACTGGTCCTGTCTTTATAAACAGTCTGTGTAACTGGTCCTGTCTCTATAAATAGACTGTGTATCTGGTCCTGTCTCTATAAACAGTCTGTGTGGCGGGTCCTGTCTCGAAAAAAACCTGTGTGAATGGTCCTGATTCTATAAACAGCTTGTGCAACTTGTACTGTCTCTATAAACAGTCTATGTAACTGGTCCTGTCTCTATAAACCGTCTGTGTAACTGGTCCTGTCTCTATAAAGAATCAGAGTGACGGGTCCTCTCTCTATAAACAACCTTGGTAATGGGTCCTGTCTCAATTAACAGTCTGTGTAACTGGTCCTATCTCTATAAACAGTCTGTGTAACTGGTCCTGTCTCTATAAACAGTCTGTGTAACTGGTCCTGTCTCTATAAACAGTTTGTGTGATGTGTCCTGTCTCTATAAACAACCTGTGTAACTGGTCCTGTCTCTATAAAAAGCCTGTGTGACGGGTCCTGACTCTACAAAAAGCCTGTGTGACGGGTCCTGACTCTATAAACATTCTGTGTGACTGGTCCTGTCTCTATAAACAGTCTGTGTAACTGGTCCTGTCTCTATAAACAGTCTGTGTACGTGGTCCTGTCTCTATAAACAGCCTTTGTCACTGGTCCTTCGATAAACAGTCTGTGTAACTGGTCCAGTTTCTTTTAACAGCCTGTGTAACTGGTCCTTTCTCTATAAACCGTCTGTGTGACGGGTCCTGTCTCTATAAACGGTCTGTGTAACTGGTCATGTCTCTATATACTGTCTGTGTGACGGGGCTGTCTCTATAAACAGTCTGTGTGACGGGTCCTGTCTCTATAGACAGTCTGTGTGACGGGTCCTGTCTCAATAAATAGTATGTGTGACGACTCCTGTGTCTATATACAGTCGGGGTAACTGGTCGTATTTCTATAAACAGTCTATGTGACGGGTCCAGTCTCTATAAACAGTCTGTGTAACTGGTCCTGTCTCTCTAAACTGCCTGTGTGACGGGTCCTGTCTCTATAAACAGTCTTTGTGACGAGTCCTGTCTCTATAAACAGTCCGTGTGACGGGTCCTGTCTCTATAAACAGTCTGTGTGACGGGTCCTATCTCTATAAATAGTCTGTGTGACGACTCCTGTGTCTATATACAGTCTGTGAAACTGGTCGTATCTCTATAAACAGCCTGTGTGACGGGTCCAGTCTATATAAACAGTCTGTGTAACTGGTCCTGTCTCTATTAACAGCCTGTGTAACTGATCCTGTCTGTACAAAGAGTCAGTGTAACTGGGCCTGTCTTTTTTAATAGTCTGTGTAACTGGTCCTGTCTCTATAAACAGCCTGTGTGACGGGTCCTGTCTCGATAAACTGTCTGTGTGACGGGTCCTGTCTCTGTACACAACCTGTGTGACGGGTCCTGTCTCTACAAACAGCCTGTGCAAAAGGTCCAGTCTCTATTAGCAGTATGTGTAACAGGTCCTGTCACTATAAACAGTCTGTGTAACAGGTCCTGTCTCTATAAGCAGTATGTGTAACAGGTCCTGTTACTATAATCAGTCTGTGTGACGGGTCCTGTCTCTTTAAACAGCCTGTGTAACTGGTGCTGTCTCTATAAATAGTCAGTGTAACTGGTCATGTCTCTATCAACAATCTGTGTGACGGGTCCGGTCTCTATAAACAGTCTGTGTGACGGTTCCTGTCTCTATAAGCAGTCTGTGAACGGGTCCTGTCTCTATAAACAGTCTTTGTAATTGGACCTGTCTTTATAAACAATCTGTGTAGCTGTTCCTCTCTCGAAAACAGTCTGTGTGACAGGTCCTGTGTCGATGAACAGTCTGTATGACGTCTCCTGTCTCTAGAAAAAGTCTGTGTGACTGGTCCTGTCTCAAGAATAGCCTGTGTAACTGGTCCAGTCTCTATAAATAGTCTGTGTGATGGGTCCTGTCTCAATAAACTGTCTGTGTAACGGGTCAGGTCTCTATAAACAGTATGTGTGATGGGTCCTGTCTCTATAAACAGCCTGTGTAACTGTTCCTGTCTCGAAAACAGTCTTTGTGAGAAGTCCTGTCTCTTTAAACAGTCTGTGTAACTGGTCCTGTCTGCATAAACAATCTGTGTGACGGATCCTGTCTCCATAAACAGTCTGTGTAACTGTTCCTGTCTCTTTTACCAATCTGTGTAACTGGTCCTGTCTCTATACACAGTCTGTGTGACGGTTCAGGTCTCTATAAACAGTCTGTGTGACGGGCCCTGTCTCTATAATCAGTCTGTGTAACTGGCCCTGTCTCTACAAACAGTATGTGTGATGGGTCCTGCCTCTTTCAACAGTGTGTGTGACGGGTCCTCTATCTATAAACAGTCTGTGTAACTGGTCCTGTCTCAATAAACAGTCTGTGTAACGGGTCCTGTCTCCATAAACAGTCTGTGTGATGGGTCCTGCCTCTTTCAACAGTCTGTGTGACGGGTCCTCTATCTATAAACAGTCTGTGTAACTGGTCCTGTCTCAATAAACAGTCTGTGTAACTGGTCCTGTCACTATAAACAGTCTGTGTAACTGGTCCTGTCTCTATAAACAGTCTGAGTAACTGGTCCTGTCTCTATAAACAGTCTGAGTAACGGGTCCTGTCTCTATAAACAGACTGTGGTAATGGTCCTGTCTCTATAAACAGTCTGAGTAACTGGTCCTGTCACCATAAACAGTCTGTGTGACGGCTGCTGTCTCTATAAACAGTCTGTGTAACTGGTCTTGTCTCTATAAATTGTCTGTGTGATGGGTCCTGTCTCTATAAACAGTCTGTGTGACGGGTCAGGTCTCTATAAACAGACTGTGTGATGGGTCCTGTCTCTATAAACAGCCTGTGTAACTGGTACTGTCTCTATAAACAGTCTGTGTGATGGGTCCTGTCTTTATAAACAACCTGTGTAATTGTTCCTGTCTCTATAAACAGTCTGTGTGACGGGCCCTGTCTCTATAAACAGCCTGTGTAACTGGTCCTGTCTCGATAAACAGTCTGTGTGATGGGTCCTGTCTCAACAGCAATCTGTGTGACAGGTCAGGTCTCTATAAACAGTCTGTGTGATGCGTCCTGTCTCTATAAACAGTCTGTGTGACGGGTCAGGTAGTCTGTGTTACGGGTCCTGTCTCTATAATCAGTCTGTGTAAGTGGCCTGTCTCTGTAAACAGTATGTTTGATGGGTCCAGCCTCTTTCAACAGTCTGTGCATTGGGTCCTCGATCTATAAACAGTCTGTGTAACTGGTCCTGTCTCAAGAACAGCCTGTGTAACTGGTCCTGTCTCTATAAACAGCCTGTGTAACTGGTCCTGTCTCTATAAACAGTCTGTGTGATGCGTCCTGTCTCTATAAACAGTATGTGTGACGGGTCAGGTAGTCTGTGTGACGGGTCCTGTCTCTATAAACAGCCTGTGTAATTGTTCCTGTCTCTGTAAACAGTCTGTGTGACGGGCCCTGTCTCTATAAATAGCCTGTGTAACTGGTCCTGTCTCTATAAACAATCTGTGTGACGGGTCAGGTCTCTATAAACAGTCTGTGTGATTGGTCCTGTCTCTATAAATAGCCCGTGTAACTGGTCCTGTCTCTAGAAACAGTCTGTGTAATGGGTCCTGTCTGTATAAACAACCGTGTAATTGTTCCTGTCTCTATATACAATTTGTGTGACGGGCCCTGTCTCTATAAACAGCCTGTGTAACTGGTCCTGTCTCTATAAACAGTCTGTGTGATGGGTCCTGTCTCAAAAACAGTCTGTGTGACAGGCCAGATCCCTATAAACTGTCTGTGTGACGGGTCCTGTCTCTATAATCAGTCTGTGTATCTGGTCCTGTCTCTATAAACAGCATTTGTGATGGCTCCTGTCTCTTTCAACAATCTGTGTGATGGGTCCTCTATCTATAACCAGTCTGTGTAACTGGTCCTGTCTCAAGAACAGCCTGTGTAACTAGTCCTGTCTCTATAATAGTCTGTGTGATGGGTCCTGTCTCTATAACCAGCCTGTGTAACTGTTCCTGTCTCTATAAACAGTCTATGTGAAGGGCCCTGTCTCTATAAACAGCCTGTGTAACTGGTCCTGTCTCTATAAACAGTCTGTGTGACGGATCCTGTCGACATAAACAGTCTGTGTAACTGTTCCTGTCTCTTTTGCAGTCTGTGTAACTGGTCCTGTCTCTATAAACAGTCTGTGTATTGGGTCCTCTATCGATAAACAGTCTGTGTAACTGGTCCTGTCTCAATAAACAGTCTGTGTGACGGGTCCTGTCTCAATAAACAGTCTGTGTGACGGGTCCTGTATCTATAAACAGTCTGTGTAACTGGTCCTGTCTCTATAAACAGTCTGAGTAACTGGTCCTGTCGCTATAATCAGTCTGTGTGACGGGTCCTGACTCTATAAACAATCTGTGTAACTGGTCCTGTCTCTATCAAGAGTCTGTGTAACTGGTCCTGTCTCTATAAATAGTCTGTATAACTCGTCCTGTCTCTACAAACATTCTGTGTAACTGGACCTGTCTCTATAAACAGACAGTGTGATGGGTCCTGCCTCTATAAACAGTCTGTGTGACGAGCCAGGTCTCTATAAACAGTCTGTGTGTGGGTCCTGTCTCTATAAACAGCCTGTGTAACTTTTCCTGTCTCTATAAACAGTCTGTGTGACGGGCCCTGTCTCTATAAACAGCCTGTGTAACTGGTCCTGTCTCTATAAACAGTCTGTGATATGGGTCCTGTCTCTATAAACAGTCTGTATAACTCGTCCTGTCTCTACAATCAGTCTGTGTACCTGGACCAGTCTCTATAAACAGACTGTGTGATGGGTCCTGCCTCTATAAATAGTCTGTGTGACGGGTCAGGTCTCCATAAACAGTCTGTGTGACGGGCCCTGTCTCGAAAACAGCCTTTGCAACTGGTGCTGTCTCTTTAAACAGACTTTGTGACGAGTCCTGTCTCTTTAAACAGTCTGTGTAACTGGTCCTGTCTGTATAAACAGTCTGTGTGACGGATCCTGTCTCCATAAACAGTCAGTGTGACGGTTCAGGTCTCTATAAACAGTCTGTGTGACGGGCCCTGTCTCTATAATCAGTCTGTGTAACTGGTCCTGTCTCTATAAACAGTATGTGTGATGGGTCCTGCCTCTTTCAACAGTCTGTGTATTGGGTCCTCTATCTATAAACAGTCTGTGTAACTGGTCCTGTCTCAATAAACAGTCTGTGTAACGGGTCCTGTCTCCATAAACAGTCTGTGCAACTTTTCCTGACTCTATAAACAGTCTGTGTAAATGGTCCTGTCTCTGTTAACAGCTGGTGTAATTGGTCCTGTCTCTATAAACAGCCTGTGTAACTGGTCCTGTCTCTATAAATAGTCTGTGTGATGGGTCCTGTCTCTATAAACAGTCTGTGTGACGGGTCAGGTCTCTATAAACAGACTGTGTGATGGGTCCTGTCTCTATAAACAGTCTGTGTAACTGGTCCTGTCTCTATAAACATTCTGTGTGATGGGTCCTGTCTTTATAAACAACCTGGGTAATTGTTCCTGTCTCTATAAACAGTCTTTGTGACGGGCCCTGTGTCTATAAACAGCCTGTGTAACTAGTCCTGTCTCTATAAACAGTCTGTGTGATGGGTCCTGTCTCAACAACAGTCTGTGTGACAGGTCAGTTCTCTATAAACAGTCTGTGTGACGGGTCCTGTCTCTATAATCAGTCTGTGTAACTGGCTTGTCTCTATAAACAGTGTGTTTGATGGGTCCTGCCTCTTTCAACAGTCTGTGTATTGGGTCCTCTATCTATAAACAGTCTGGGTAACTGGTCCTGTCTCAAGAACAGCCTATGTAACTGGTCCTGTCTCTATAAATAGTCTGTGTGATGGGTCCTGTCTCTTTTGCAGTCTGTGTAACTGGTCCTGTCTCGAAAAACAGTCTGTGTGATGCCTCCTGTCTCTATAAATAGTCTGTGTGACGGGTCAGGTAGTCTGGGTGATGGGTCCTGTCTCTATAATCAGTCTGTGTAACTGGCCTGTCTCTATCAACAGTCTGTGTGATGGGTCCTGTCTCTATAAACAGTCTGTGTAATTGTTCCTGTCTCTATAAACAGTCTGTGTGACGGGCCCTGTCTCTATAAACAGCCTGTGTAACTGGTCCTGTCTCTATAAACAGTCTGTGTGACGGGTCAGGTCTCTATTAACAGTCTGTGTGATGGGTCCTGTCTCTATAAACAGCCTGTGTAACTGGTCCTGTCTCGATAAACAGTCTGTGTGATGGGACCGGTCTCTATAAACAGCCTGTGTAATTGTTCCTGTCTCTGTAAACGTCTGTGTGACGGGCCCTGTCTCTATAAACAGCCTGTGTAACTGGTCCTGACTCTATAAACAGTCTGTGTGATGGGTCCTGTCTCAAAAACAGTCTGTGTGACAGGTCAGGTCCCTATAAACTGTCTGTGTGACGGGTCCTGTCTCTATAATCAGTCTGTGTAACTGGTCCTGGCTCTATCGACAGCATGTGTGATGGCTCCTGTCTCTTTCAACAATCTGTGTGATGGGTCCTCGATCTATAACCAGTCTGTGTAACTGGTCCTCTCTCAAGAACAGCCTGTGTAACTAGTCCTGTCTCTATAAATAGTCTGTGTGATGGATTTTGTCTCTATAAACAGCCTGTGTAACTGTTCCTGTCTCTATAAACAGTCTGTGTGAAGAACCCTGTCTCTATAAACAGCCGGTGTAACTGGTCCTGTCTCTATAAAAAGTCTGTGTGACGGATCCTGTCTACATAAACAGTCTCTGTAACTGTTCCCTGTCTCTTTTGCAGTCTGTGTAACTGGTCCTGTCTCTATAAACAGTCTGTGTATTGGGTCCTCTCTCTATAAACAGTCTGTGTAACTGGTCCTGTCTCTATAAACAGTCTGTGTATTGGCTCCACTATCTATAAACATTCTGTGTAACTGGTCCTGTCTCTATAAACAGTCTGTGTGACGGGTCCACTATCTATAAACAGTCTGTGTAACTGGTCCTGTCTCTATAAACAGTCTGTGTGACGGGTCCTGTCTCTATAAGCAGTCTGTGTGACGGGTCCTCTCTCTATAAACAGTCTGATTAACTGGTCCTGTCTCTATAAACAGCCTGTGTAACTGGCCCTGTCTCTATAAACAGTCTGTGTAACTGGTCCTGTCTCTATAAAGAGTCTGTATAACTCGTCATGTCTCTACAAACAGTCTGTGTAACTGGACCTGTCTCTGTAAACTCAATGTTTGATGGGTCCTGCCTCTATAAACAGTCTGTGTGTCGGGCCAGGTCTCTATAAACAGTCTGTGTGATGGATCCTGTCTCTATAAACAGCCTGTGTATCTTTTCCTGTCTCTATAAACAGTCTGTGTGACGGGACCTGTCTCTATAAACTGCCTGTGTAACTGGTCCTGTCTCTATAAACAGTCTGTGTGACGGGTCCTGTCTCTATAAACAGACTGTGTAACTGGTTCTGTCTCTATAACCAGCCTGTGTGACGGGTCGTGTCTCCATAAACTGTCTGTGTAACTGTTCCTGTCTCTTTTACCAGTCTGTGTAACTGGTCCTGTCTCTATAAATAGTCTGTGTGATGGGTCCTGTCTCTATAAACAGTCTGTATAACTCGTCCTGTCTCTACAAACAGTCTGTGTAACTGGACCTGTCTCTATAAACAGACTGTGTGATGGGTCATGCCTCCAAACACAGTCTATGTGACGGGTCAGGTCTCTACAAACAGCCTGTGTAACTGTTCCTGTCTCTATAAACAGTCTGTATGACGGGCGCTGTCTCTTTAAACAGCCTGTGTAACTGGTCCTGTCTCGATAACAGTCTGTGTGACGGGTCCTGTCTCGAAAAACAATCTGTGTAACTGGTCCTGTCTCTATCAACTGTCTGTGCAAATGGCCCTGCCTCTATAAACAATCTGTGTGACGGGTCCTGTCTCAATAAACAGTCTTTGTATCTGGACCTGTCTCTTTAAACAACCTGTGTAGCTGTTCCCCTCTCGAAAACAGGCTGTGTGACAGGTCCTGCCTCGATGAACAGTCGGTGTGACGGGTCCTGTCTCTATAAACAAACTGTGTAACTGGTCCTGTCTCTATAAACCGCCTGTGTAACTGGTCCTGTCTCTATAAACAGTCTGTGTGACTAGTCCTGTCTCTATCAACAGTCTGTGTGACAGGTCCTGTCTCGATAAACAGTCTGTGTGACGGGTCCTGTCTCAAGAAACAGACTGTGTGAATGGTCCTGCCTCAAGAACAGCCTGCGTAACTGGTCCTGTCTCTAGAAACAGTCTGTGTAACTGGTCGTGTCTCTATAAACAGCCTATGTGACGGGTCCTGACTCTATAAACAGACTGTGTAACTGGTCCTGTCTCGATAAACAATATGTGTAACTGGTCCTGTCTCTATAAACAGTCTGTGTAACTGCTCCTGTCTCTATAAACATTCTGTGTTACTGGTCCTGTCTCTTTAAACATTCTGTGTGACTGGTACTGTCTCCATAAACCGTCTGTGTAACTGGTCCTGTCTCTATAAGCAGCCTGTGTAACTGGTGCTGTCTCCATAAAGAGTCTGTTTGACGAGTCCTGTCTCTATAAACAGTCTGTGTAACAGGTCCTGATTCTACAAACAGTCTGTGTGTTGGGTCCTGTCTCTATAAACAGTCTGTGTGACAGGTCCTGTCTCGAAGAACAGTCTGTGTGACGGGACCTGTCTCTAGAAACAGTCTGTGTGAAGTGACCTGTCTCTATAAAAAGTCTGTGTAACTGGTTCTGGCTCAAGAACAGCCTGTGTAACTGTTCCTGTCTCTATAAATAGTCTGTGTGATGGGTCCTGTCTATATAAACAGTCTGTGTGACGGGTCAGGTTTCTATAAGCAGTCTGTATGATGGGGCATGTCTCTATAAACAGCCTGTGTACATGATCCTGTCTCTATAAACAGTCTTTGTGACGGGTCCTGTCCCTATCAACAGTCTGTTTAACTGGTCCTGTCTCTATAAACAGAATGTGTGACGAGTCCTGTCTCCATAAACTGTCTGTGTAACTGGTCCTGTCTTTTTTACCAGTGTGTGTAACTGGTCCTGTCTCTATAAACATTCTGTGTGACGGGACCTGTCTCTATAAATAGTCAGTGTGACGTGTCCTGTCTCTATAAACATTCTGTGTGACGGGTCCTGTCACTATAAACAGTCTGTGTAACGGGTCCTGTCTCTATAAACAATCTATGCGAAGGGTCCTGTCTCTATAAAAAGTCTTTGTAACTGGTCCTGTCTCTGTAAACAGTCTGTGTTTGGTCCTGTCTCTATAAACAGTCTGTGTGGCGGGTCGTGTCTCTATAACAGCCTGTCTGATGAGTTCTGTCTCTATAAACAGTCTGTGTGCCGGTCCTATCTCTATAAACAGCCTGTGTAACTGGTCCTGTCTCTAAAAACAGTCTGTGTGACGGGTCATGTCTCTATAAACAGTCTGTGTGACGGGCCATGTCTCTATAATCAGTCTGTGTAACTGGTCCTGTCTCTATAAACAGTATGTGTGATGGGTCCTGTCTCTATAAACAGACTGTGTAACTGGTCCTGTCTCTATAAACAGCCTGTGTATCTGGTGATGTCTCAATAAGCAATCTGTGTTTCTGGTCCTGTCTCTATAAACAGTCTGTGTGATGGGTCCTGTCGCTATAAACAGTCTGTGTGACGGGTCAGGTCTCTATAAACAGTCTGTGTAACTGTTCCTGTCTCGAAAAACAGTCTGTGTAACTGGTCCTGTCTCTATCAACTGTCTGTGCAATTGGCCCTGCCTCGATAAACAATCTGTGTGACGGGTCCTGTCTCTATAAACAGTCTTTGTAACTGGACCTGTCTCTATAAACAACCTGTGTAGCTGTTCCCCTCTCGAAAACAGTCTGTGTGACGGTCCTGTCTCAAGAACAGCCAGTGTAACTGGTCCTGTCTCTAGAAACAGTCTGTGTGACGGGTCATGTCTCCATAAACTGTCTGTGTAACTGGTCCTGTCTCTATAAACAGCCTGTGTGACGGGTCATGTCTCCATAAACTGTCTGTGTAACTGGTCCTGTCTCTATAAACAGCCTGTGTGACGGGTCATGTCTCCATAAACTGTCTGTGTAACTGGTCCTGTCTCTGTAAACAGTCTGTGTGACGGGTCAGGTCTGTATAAACAGTCTATGTGACTAGTCCTGTCTCTATAATCAGTCTGTGAATCTGCTGCTCTCTCTATAAACAGTATGCGTGATGTATCCTGTCTCTTTCAACAGTCTGTGTGACGGGTCCTCTATCTTTAAACAGTCTGTGTAACATGTGCTGTCACGATAAGCAGTCTGTGTGATTGGTCCTGTCCATATAAACCGCCTGTGTAACTGGTCCTGTCTCTATAAACAGTCTTTGTAACTGGACCTGTCTCTATAAACAACCTGTGTAGCTGTTCGTCTCTCGTAAACAGTCTGTGTGACAGGTCCTGTCTCGATGAACAGTCTGTGTGACGGGACCTGTCTCTCTAAACAGTCTGTGTAACTGGTCCTGTCTCTGTAAACAGTCTGTCCAACTGGTCCTGTCTCAAGAACAGAATGTGCAACTGGTTCTGTCTCTATAAATCCTCTGTGTGATGTGTCCTGTCACTATAAACAGTCTGTGTGACGGGTCAGGTCTCTATAAACAGTCTGTGTGACGGGTCCTGTCTCTATAATCAGTCTGTGTAACTGTTCCTGTCTCTATAAACAGTCTGTGTAACTGCTCCTGTCTCTATAAATAATCTGTGTGATGGGTCCTGTCTCTATAAACATCTGTGTGACGGGCCCTGTCTCTATAAGCAGCCTGCGTAACTGGTGCTGTCTCCATAAATAGTCTGTGTAACTGGTCCTGTCTCTATAAACATCTGTGTGACGGGCCCTGTCTCTATAAACAGCCTGTGTAACTGGTGCTGTCTCCATAAAGAGTCTGTGTGACGAGTCCTGTCTCTATAAACAGTCTGTGTAACAGGTCCTGATTCTATAAACAGCCTGTGTGTTGGGTCCTGTCTCTATAAACAGCCTGTGTGACGGGTCATGTCTCCATAAACTGTCTGTGTAACTGGTCCTGTCTGTATTAGCAGCCTGTGTGACGGGTCATGTCTCCATAAACTGTCTGTGTAACTGGTCCTGTCTCTATAAACAGTCTGTGTGACGGGTCAGGTCTGTATAAACAGTCTATGTGACTAGTCCTGTCTCTATAATCAGTCTGTGAAACTGCTGCTCTCTCTATAAACAGTATGCGTGATGTATCCTGTCTCTTTCAACAGTCTGTGTGACGGGTCCTCTATCTTTAAACAGTCTGTGTAACCTGTGCTGTCACGATAAGCAGTCTGTGTGATTGGTCCTGTCCATATAAACCGCCTGTCTAACTGGTCCTGTCTCTATAAACAGTCTTTGTAACTGGACCTGTCTCTATAAACAACCTGTGTAGCTGTTCCTCTCTCGTAAACAGTCTGTGTGACAGGTCCTGTCTCGATGAACAGTCTGTGTGACGGGACCTGTCTCTCTAAACAGTCTGTGTAACTGGTCCTGTCTCTGTAAACAGTCTGTCTAACTGGTCCTGTCTCAAGAACAGAATTTGGAACTGGTTCTGTCTCTATAAATCCTCTGTGTGATGTGTCCTGTCACTATAAACAGTCTGTGTGACGGGTCAGGTCTCTATAAACAGTGTGTGTGACGGGTCAGGTCTCTATAAACAGTCTGTGTGACGGGTCCTGTCTCTATAATCAGTCTGTGTAAGTGTTCCTGTCTCTATAAACAGTCTGTGTAACTGGTCCTGTCTCAATAAATAATCTGTGTGATGGGTTCTGTCTCTATAAACAGTATGTGTGACGGGTCCTCTCTCTATAAACAGTCTCTATGACGGGTCCTGTCTCTATAAACAGCCTGTGTAACTGGTCTGTCTCTATAAACATCTGTGTTACGAGCCCTGTCTCTATAAACAGCCTGTGTAACTGATGCTGTCTCCATAAAGAGTCTGTGTGACGAGTCCTGTCTCTATAAACAGTCTGTGTAACAGGTCCTGATTCTATAAACAGCCTGTTTGTTGGGTCCTGTCTCTATAAACAGTCTTTGTAACTGGACCTGTCTCTATAAACAGCCTGTGTAGCTGTTCCTGTCTCGAAAAGAGTCTGTGAGATGGGTCCTGTCTCTCGAAACAGTCTGTGTGACGGGAACTGTCTCTATTAGCAGTCTGTGTGGCTCGCCCTGACTCTATAAACAGCCTGTGTAACTGGCCCTGTCTTTATAAACACTCTGTGTATCACAAGAACATAAGAACATAAGAATTATGAACAGGAGTAGGCCATCTAGCCCCTCGAGCCTGCTCCGCCATTTAACAAGATCATGGCTGATCTGGACGCGGACTCAGCTCCACTTACCCGCCCGCTCCCCGGAACCCTTAATTCCTTTTATGGTTAAAAATCTATCTATCTGTCACTTGAATACATTCAATGAGCTAGCCTCAACTGCTTCCTTGGGCAGAGAATTCCATAGATTCACAACCCTCTGTGAGAAGAAATTCCTTCTCAACTCGGTTTTAAATTGGCTCCCCCTTATCTTAAGTCTGTGCTCCCTAGTTCTAGTATCCTCACCAGTGGAAACAACCTCTCTGCCTCTATCTTGTCTATCCCTTTCATTATGTTAAATATTTCTATAAGATACCCCTCATCCTTCTGAACTCCAACGAGTAAAGACCCAGTCTACTTAATCTATCTTCAGAAGGTAACTCCCTCATCTCCGGAATCAGCAACGTCAATCGTCTCTGTACCCCCTCCAAATCTAGTATATCCTTCGTTAAGTCAGGTGATCAAAACTGCACGCAGTACTCCAGGAGCGGCCTCACCAATACCCTTTACAGTTGCAGATGTACCTCCCTGCTTTTGTACTCCATCCCTCTCATAATGAAGGCCAACATTCCATTCGCCTTCCTGATTACCTGCTGCACCTGCAAACTAAATTTTTGGGATTCATGCACAAGAACCCCCAGGTCCCTCTGCACCGAAGCATGCTTTAATTTCTCCCCATTCAAATAATATCCCATTTTACTGTTTTTTTTCCCCAAGGTGGATGACCTCACGCTTTCCGACATTGTATTCCATCTGCCAAACCTTAGCCATTCGCTTAACCTATCGAATATCTTTGCAGCCTCTCTGTGCCCTCTACACAACTCGCTTTCCCACTAATATAAGTGTCATCTGCAAATGTTGTTACACTACACGCTGTCCCCTCTTCCAAGTCATCTATGTATATTGTAAACAGTTGTGGTCCCAGCAGCGATCCCTGTGGCACACCACTAACCACCGATTTCCAACCCAACTATAAATAGTCTGTATCACTGGTCCTGTCTCGATACACAGCCTGTGTGACGGGTCCTGTCTCTATAAACAGTTGTGTGATGTGTCCTGTCTCTATCAACATTCTGTGTAACTGCTTCTGTCCCTATAATCACAGAACCATAAAGACATAGAAATTTACAGCGCAGAAGGAGGCCATTTCGGCACGTCGTGTCCACGCCGGCCGACAAAGAGCCGCACGGCCCACGGTCAGCAGCCCTGAAGGTTACATTTAAACCAATGAACAATGAGCAATGGCGGAAAGGTAAAGAGCACCCAGCCCAACCCGTCCGACCCACACAACTGCGACACCCCTTATACTGAAACATTCTACACTCCACTCAAACTGGAGCCATGCGATCTCATGGGAGAGGCAAAAACCAAATAAAAACGCAGGCCAATTGGGGAAATAAAATGTGTTACAAATAGATCCAAGTCAGTGTGATTTGATAACCATTACAGAGCCGTGATTGCCAGGTGACCAAGACTGGGAAATAAATATTCAGCGGTACTTGACATTCCGGAAGGACAGCCAGACAGGAAAAGGAGGTTTGTTAGCTCCATTGATAAAGGATGGAATTACTGCAATATTGCAAAATGATATTGGCTCAAATGATCAGGATGTCGAAACAGTTTTGCTGGAGATAAGGAATAATAAGGGGAAAATATCACTGGTGGGCGTAGTTTATATGACTCATATCAGTAGCAAACTCTGTTGGTCGGATTATAAACCAGGAAATAGACGTGGCTTGTAAAAAGGGAAAAGCAATATGTGTGGATGGTTTTAACCTCCATATTGATTGGACTAGTCAAATTGGTCAGGGTAGCATTGAGGAAGAGTTCATAGAGTGCATAAGGGAGGTGTTCCTTGAGCAGTATGTAACGGAACCAACCAGGGGGCTGGCTATCTTATATCTGGTTCTGTGTAATGAGACAGAATTAATAAATAATCTCCCAGTAAAGGATCCCTTTTGCAAAGAGTGATGGTTAATTTTCAAATTTAGATGAAGGATGAAAAAGGTGGATCTCAAACCAGCGTACTAATCTTAAATAAAGGCGACTACAAAGGTATGAGGGCAGAGTTGGGAAAAGTGGACTGGGAAACAGATTAAAGTGTAGGATGGTTGATGAACAGTGGCGTACATTTAAGGAGATATTTCACAACTCTCAAGAAAAATATATTCCAGTCAGGAGAAAAGGGTGTAAAAGTAAAGATAGCCATCCGTGGATAACTAAAGAAATACAGGACGGTATCCAATTAAAAACAAGGGCATACAAAGTGGCCGAAACCACTGGGAGGACAGAAGATTGGGAAGTTTTTAAAAGCCAGCAAAGAATGACTCATCATTAGCAGTCCTCCAGTCCTCCGACACCATGCCCAAATTCAAAGAGGACTGGAAAATGATGGTCAATGCCTCTGCTATTTCCTCTTTTACTTTGCTCAAATGCCTCGTGTGCATTTTATCTGGGCCTAGGGACTTATCTACTTTAAAAGCTTCGAAGCCCCTTAATACCTGCTCTCTAACTATATTTATTTCATTTACAATTTCACACTCCTCCTCGATAGCGGTATCTGCATTTCCTCTTTTCTTTTTGAAAACAGATGCAAAGTATTCATTGAGAACCATACAAACATCTTCCACCTCCACACAAAGATTACCCTCATGGTCGCTAAGAGGCTGTACCATTTGTTTATTTACTCTCATGCTCTTAATGAATTTGTAGAACAGCTTTGTGTTTTCCTTTTTTTTACTAGCCAAAATATGTTCATGCTCTCTCTTAGCATTACTAATATCCTTTTTAATTTTACCTCTTAACTTTCCATATTCCTCCCAGGATTCTTTGTATATAGCGGTCGGTATTGCCCTTTTTTTCTTTATCCTCCCTTGTAAGTTCCTAGACATCCAGCGGGCCCTAGAATTCTTTTACCCACCCTTTTTCTTTATGGGCATATGTTTGGCCTGAGCCTTCCGGATATCCTCCTTGAATGCCTCCCACTGTTCCGACAAGTAGCTGTTTCCAGTCTACGTTGGCCAAATCAAACCTCAGCATATCAAAGTAAGCCTTTCTCCAATTTAAGACTTTTATTTCAGGCCTACCCCTGTCCTTATCTGTAACTAACTTCAATGTGACAGAATTATAGTCAGTGGCACCCAAGTGCACTCCAACTAACTTGCCCAACTTCGTTCCACAAAACGAAATCCAAAATCGCACCCTCTCGCGTTGGGCTTGTTCAATACCGACTAAAAAACGTCTCTTGAATGCAATTTAAGCATTACGCACCCTCTATAAGCTTCACACTATATTTATCCCAATCAATATTAGCATAGTTAAAATCTACTATTCTTACTAATTTCTGGTGCCTGTAGTTGAAAGTAATTTGCGGACATATTTGCTGCTATATCTACTTGCATGACGGGCCTGTCTCTTTAAGCAGCCTGCATAGCAGGTCCTTTCTCTATCAGCAGCCTCTGCGACAGGTCCTGTCTCTATAAACTGCCCATATGACGGGGCCTGTCTCAATACACTGCCTGTGAACATAACAACATAACCAAGAGTAGCAGGAGTAGGCCCGTCGAGCCTCCTTCGCCATTAAATGTGATCTTGGCTGATCCGATCTTGGGCTCAGCTCCACTTGCCTGCCTGCTCCCCATAACCCCTTATTCCCTTGTCAATTAAGAAGCAAACTATCGCTGTCTTAAATCCAATCAATGACCCAGCTTCCACAGCTCTATGAGGCAGCGAATTCCAAAGATTCACAACCCTCTGAGAGAAGAAATTCCTCCTCATTTCAGTTTTAAATGGGCGCCCCGTTATTCTAAGTTTATTCCCCCTAGTTCTAGTCTGCAATATCAGTGGAAATATCCTCTCTACATCTAGCTTGTGAAGCCCCCTCATAATCTTATACGTTTTGATAAGATCACCTCTTATTCTTCTGAATTTCAATGAGTAGAGGCGCAACCTACTCAACCTGTCATCATAAGTCAACCCATTCATCTCCGGATTCAACCGAGTGAAACTTCTCTGAATTGTCTCCAATGCAATTATATCCATTCGTAAATTTGGAAAGCAAAACTGTACCCAGCATTCCTGGAGTGGACTCACGAATATGCTGTGTAACTGTATCAAGATTTCCCTGCTGTTATACTCCAACCCTTTTGCAATAAAAGCCAGGATTCCATTGGCCTTTCTGATCACTTGCAGTACCTGCATACTATCACCAGGTCCCACTGCATTGCAGAACTTTGCAATTTTTCTCCATTTAAATAATAACTTGCTCTTTGATTTTTTTCTGCCAAAGTGCATGACCACACCTTTCCCAACATTATACTCTACTCACTTAGCCTGTCTCTGTCCATTTCCCGATTATTTGTGACCTCCTCATTCATTGCTTTTCCTCCCATCTTTGTATTGTCAGCAAACTTGGCTACATTACACTCGGTCCTTTCTTCCAAGTCTTTAACATAGATTGTAAGTAGTTGGGATCTCAGCACTGACCCCTGTGGCACACCATTTGATACTGATTGCCAACGCGATAATGAACCAATTATCCTGACACTCCGTTTTCTGTAAATTTCCAAATACTCTACCCATAATAATATATTAGCCGGAACCCCTGGAACGTGTAGCTTGTGCAGTAACCTTTTATGTGGCATTGCCAAATGACTTATCGTAGTCCAAATACAGCACAACCGCTGGTTCCCCTTTATCGACCCTGTTCATTACATCCTCAAAGAATTCCAGTAAATTTGTCAAACGTAACTTCCCCTTCATAAATCCATGCTGACTCTGCCTGACCGAATGATGCATTTCAAAATATCCTGCCACTGCTTCCTTAATAATGGATTCAAACATTTTCCCAAAAACAGATGTTAGGCTAACTGGTCTATAGTTTACTGCTCTTTGTCTGCCTGTTTTTTAAATAGGCACGTTTCATTTGTCGTTTTCCAATCTGCTGTGACTGCCCCAGAATCCAGAGAATTTGAGTAAATTACAACCAATGCATCCACAATCCCTGCCACTACTTCTCCTAAGTCCCTACGATGCAAGCCATCAGGTCCAGGGGATTTATTCGACTTTAGTCCCATTATCGTACTGAGTACCACCTCCTTAGTGATTGTGATTGTGTAAAGTTCCTCCCTCCCTCGCAATAGCCCCTTGACTATCCACTGTTGGGATATTGTTTGTGTACTCTACCATAAAGACTGATAAAACATATTTGTTCCGAGTATTTGCCATCTCCATGCTCCCCAGTACTAATTCTCTGGTCTAGTCCTCTAAGGGACCAACATTTACTTTAGGCACTGTTTTACTTTTTAATTACCTCTATAGAACCTCTTGCTATCTGTTTTTGTATTTCGCGCAAGTTTACTTTGATATTCTATCTTCCCTTTCTTAATCATTGATTCAGTCATTTTTTGCTGGCTTTTAAATGCTTCCCAATCTTCTGTCCTCCCACTAGATTTGGGCACTTTGTATGCCCTTGTTATTATTTGGACACTGTCCTTTATGTCTTTAATTAGCCACGGATGGCGATCTTTTCTTTTACACCCTTTCATCCTCACTGGAATAAAAATGTCTTGGAGTTATGAAATATCTCCTTAAATATATGCTACTATTCATCAACCGCCCTACACTTCAATCTATTTTCCCAGTCCACTTTAGCCAACTCTGCCCTCATACCTTGACAGTTTTCTTTATTTAAGCATAGTACGCTGGTTTGAGATCTAACTTTCTCATACTTTATCTGAATTTGAAATTCAACCATGCTATGATCACTCCTTCCAAGAGGATCATTTACTCGTAGATTGCTTATTAATCCTGTCTAATTGCACAGGACCAGATCGAAGATAGCCTGCCCTTTGGTTGGTTCCATTACAGACTGCTCAAGGAATCTCTGCCTTCACTCTATGAACTCTTCCTCAAGGCTCCCCTGACCAATGTGATTCGTCCAATCAATATGAAGGTTAAAATCACCCATGAT
Organism: Pristiophorus japonicus; assembly: GCF_044704955.1. Taxonomy (NCBI): domain Eukaryota; kingdom Metazoa; phylum Chordata; class Chondrichthyes; family Pristiophoridae; genus Pristiophorus; species Pristiophorus japonicus. The sequence goes on along the minus strand of NW_027254201.1, from coordinate 4,283,491 downwards.
TATTGCGGTTCCCTTTTTACAATTCCCCACTATTTCCTGGTTTATACTCCGACCAACAGAGTTGCTACTGTTAGGGAACCAATACATTACTCCCACCAGTGACTTTTACCCCTTATTATTCATTATCTCCACCCAATTTGTTTCCACATTCCTTATCATTTGAGCCAATATCATTTCTCACTATTGCAGTGATTCCATCCATTATCTCTAGAGCTACCCCACCTCATTTCCTTTTCTGTTTGTCCTTCCGGATTGTCAAGTACCCCGGATATTAAATTCCAGTCCTGGTCACCTTGCAGCCACGTCTCTGTAATGGCTATCGAATCAAACCCATTTTTATCTATTTGTGCTGTCAACTCATCGATTGTTTGACAAATGCTACGTGCATTTATTCAAAGTGCCTTTACATGTGATTTTTACCCTTTTTTTCCTGCTTGTTTCCTCTCTCCTTCAAACTCACTGCTGTAACTGGTTCTGGCTCTACAAACAGCCTGTGTGATGGGCCCAAGCTTTGGCTCAACCCCCTCTTTGAGTACTCAATACATGTTGTACAATAACTGGCTGTGCCCCCCGCCCCCATATGTCTGCTCACTGCATGTTATACAATTAACTCCTTGGGATGTCAAGAAGAGCCGGAATGCATTATTTTTTTTAAAAACAAGGATCCATGGATTTTGGAACTACAGATGTGTCGATCGTGTTTTGTACATTTCATGCATAACCTCCCTGCACTTATATTAAATGTTTTGTCTCATAAAGAAACGGATCCCGTATTCATTCCTAGTTACCTTATTTACCTGGCCTGCTATCTTCAGTAATCTGTGGACATGCCCTCCTTTGTTCCTCGACACTCTTCAGTATCGTACCATTTAACGTGTATTCCCTTGTCTTATTAGCCCTCCCAAAATACATTACCTCACAGTTCTCCTGATTGAATTCCGTTCACCAATTTCATTCCCACCTGACCAATCCATTGATATCTTCCTCCAGTCTAAAAATGTCTTCTTCACTTGGACTGCACAGTAATTTTTTTATCAGCTGCAAACTTCTTAATCAGATCCCCTACATCACTGATTTATGCCACAAAAAGCAATGGACACAATATAGAGCCCTGCGGCACATTCGTGGACACAGCCTTTAACACCTATTGCCCACGAATCTTTGTGCCTGGCTTCTGACACAATTTTGGATCCAAATTGACACATTCCGCTGGATCCCATGCACTTCTATATTGTTGACCAACCTGTCATTTGTGAACTTGTAAAAGGCCCTGCTAATATCTAAGTAGATTACATCAAATGCACTGTCATCATTAGCGCTCCTCGGTAAGTCCTCAATCAAATTAGTGAGACACAGTCTTCGCTTAAAAATCCATGCTGGATGCCTTTGGTTATCCCAGGCTTGCTAAATGCCGCTCTATTCTGGCTGTCAGAATGTTTCCGCTACTTTACGCACAGCTGACTGGCCTGCAACACTGACGATGAATAATGATGATGAACTCGGACTATAACTTTCTCTCTTCTTAAATAACAGTACTACGTTAGCAGCCCTCCAGTCCTCTCGCACCACACCTGTAGCCAGGGCCAATTGAAACATTATAGTCAAAGCCTCTGCTATTTCCTCCCTTGGTCTCTTAATAATCTTGCATACATTTCAGCCACGCCTCGAAATTTAACAATATTCAAAGCTGCTAATCCCGTTAATACTTCTCTCACTATATTTACTTCAACTTATAATTGACACTCCTCCGACTTAACTACAATGTCAGTATCGTCCCCTCTCTTCTCTGAAAACAGACACAATGTGTTACTTCAGAAGCAACCCCACATCTTCCTGCTTCACAGATAGATTAACTCTTTGGTCGCAAATAGGCCCTACTCTTTCCTTAGTTATCCTTTTCTTCTTTATGAAGTGATGTAATATTTTTGGGTTTTTCGCAGTTTTACTTGTCAGTATTTTTCATGCCTTTTCTGCGCTTTGGTAATTTCATTTTTTTAATTGCAGCTCTTCACTTTCTATAATCCTCTCGGGCTTCTGTCGTAATAAACTTTCGGTATATGACAAATGCTTCTCTTTTTTTCCTTATCCTATCCTCGATGCACCTTAACATCCATATGGCTCTATATGTTGAGGTCCTCCCTTGTTATTTGCTCTGACCATCACTGTCTCCTAATTGAAGGCTTCCCACTGCTCTAACACAGATTTCCCTTCAAGTAGCTGCTTCCAGTCCACTTTTGTAAAATCCCATCTCAGCTTAGGAAAATTGGCCTTTATCCCATTGAAAAATGTTACACCTGGTCTATCATTGTGCTTTCAAATAATGGGAAATATAATACAAATGTTCAAAATCATAATGGTTTCTGATAGTGCAGGTGAATCAAAACTCTACCCAATGGCAGAACGCTGTGTAACCAAAGGACACAAACTGAAGTTGATTGGCAAAAGAACCAGAGGAGAGATGAGCAGATTTTGTTGATGCAGTGAAATGTGATCTGTAATGCACTTTCTCAGAAGGTGTTGGATGCAGATTCAACAGTCACTTTCGACAGAGGATTAGATCATTAGTTGAAGGGGAAAAATTACAGCGATCATGATAAAGGGAATAACCAATAGATAGATCTTTTCACACGACACAGGGACGCGGTGGGCCGAAAAGTATCATGATTGAATCTATGAACAAGAGATTGAGAGAGAGAACAGGGAGAGAGAGAAAGAGGGACAAAGATTAAGCAATAAAGAAAAATCGAGACGGACAGACTGGGAGAGGTTCAGTGGAAAATAAATTACATTGAAAAGTGGAATTGGATAAATATTTGAATGTGAACATTTTTGCAGGACAATGGGGAAAGGACACGGGACTTACACTACATGGAGGGGTGAGGCCATGGTGGGATTGGAAGAGAAGGATATGAATATTAAAATAAATGTGTTGCTGGATCGGGACTCAGTGTAGGTCAGTCATCACAGCGGTGATGTGTGAACGGGACTTGGTGTGAGTTAGGATATGGGCAGCAGAGTTTTGGATGAGCTGCAGTTCATGGATGCTTGCAACTGGGAGGATGACGAGGAGATCTTTGGAAAATACAAGGCTCGATTTAACAAAGGCTTGGATAAAAGTTTATGCAGTGGAATTGTTGAGCAGAGGCAGACAGGGGAGACATTATGGAGTTGGTAGTCGACAGGACTGGTGATTCACAGTGTTTCAGGTTGGAACTCAGCTGAGATTCATAGAGATTGCCATTGTTGCGAACAATCTGGTTCTGCCTCAGACACTGGCAAGGGAGGGGAACTGAGTTGGTAGATAGATACAGATTTTTTGACGAGGACCAACGGTAATGGCTTTGGTCTTCCCAAGGTTTAAATGACAAAAGTAGTAAAAGAGTGAAACGTGTTTTACAGATTTGTTGATTGATTAAGAGACATAGCAGTGGCACTAACAGCTTCAAAGATGAGAGAGTAAATTCTGGACGAGTAATGCAGTTAGCAACAGTGCAGAGCTAATAGCTGGATGGAGAGACTTACCTGGAATACCAACAGCAGCAGAGGGCAATGGAAATTACAAGAACAGTAACACAGTCAGTAAACGTTTATAGAGTTAATAGCTGGACACAGAAACTTACCTGGAACAACAGAAGCGGCAAAGATGAGTAAGTTATGAAAACAGTAATACAGTTAAACCTGATTTGTAAAGATAAAAACTGGATATAGAAACTTACCAGAAACACCAATGACAGCAAGGACAGGATAGTAAAAGTATTGAATAAGCCGAATTATGAGAGTAATCTTACTATGTATTCGCCAATAATCAAAAAAAGTAGTATAGAGGAATAAATCCCATTCCAAATCCCTATCCGTTTTTTTAACATTCCAACCCACTGTGCTTAGATTCTGATCCATTGATGTAGCATTCCAAGCTACTGTTCTTAGATTCCGATCCTTTGATGTGATGTTGCAATCTATTGTTCTCAGGTTCCCTGTTAGTGCCGGAGGAGAAGCTCTCACTGACACGATGGGAGAACATATTGAAGGAATCTCTTAAAAATAGAAGAGAGGAACCCTGCACTGATACAATTAGGCTCCATTGAGACTGATATTAATTACAGTCACGGAACAAACAGCTTCAGTTCACCCATAGAGACTGACATTAATTACAGTCACTGCACAAACAACTTCAGTTAACTCCTTTGAATCCAACACTTTTTGTACCACAAAATGTTCAAACATTTACCCGGTCAGAATGGGATGTATGAGGGTTGCAGAGGGAAGCAATGGTCGAAATAGAGCAGGCTATGGCTGGACTCTTTCAATCCTCCTTGTATATGGGAGTGGTGTCAGAAGACTGTAGGTTTTCAAATGTTACAGCAAGTTTAAAAAAGGAGAGTGGGTTAAACCCTATAACTACAGGCCTGTCAACCTAGCTTCGGTGCTGGGGAAAATTCGAGAGGCCTTATTCCAGGCTAAAATTATCTGTCACTTGGAAAAGCATGAATTAATGAATGACAACCTGCACAAATTGCTTCAAAGACAACGTATATCTGATAAACTTGATTGGTTGTTCTAATGAAATAACGGAGAGGGTTGATGTGTGTAGTGCAGTTGATGTTATGAATATGGACATTCAAACGGGGCTTGTAACAGTGCCACATAATAGATTTAATCGGGAAATGGAAACCCATGGAAGTAAAGGGACACTGATTGTGTGGATACAACATTGGCTAAGGGACAGGTAACAGAGATTACTTTGAAGGGTTGTTTTTCTGACGGAAAGGAAGTATAGTGTGATCTCGCCCAGTGATCGATATAAGGGCCAGTGCACTGTTTGATAGAAATTAATGGCCTGGAGGTGTCTAAAGAGCATGTTTCAAAGTCTGCAGTTGGCATGAAACTCAGCAATGCAGCAAACAGTAAGGAGAGTAGCAGATTTCAGGAACACATCGAGAGACCGGGGAAATGGGCAGAAACATGGCAGTTAAAATTTAACATCAGAAAGTGTGAAGTGATACACTTTGGGAGGAAAAATGAGGAAAGGCACTATAAACTAAATTATGCAATTTTAAAGAGAGTGCAGGTACAGAGAGACCTGGGAGTTAGAACATAAGAACATAAGACATAAGACTGAGGAACAGGAGGAGGCCATCTAGTCCCTCGAGCCTGCTCCGCCATTCAACAAGATCATGGCTGATCTGGCCGTGGACTCAGCTCCACTTACCTGCCCCCTCCCCATAACCCTTAATTCCCTTATTGGTTAAAAATCTATCTATCTGTGATTTGAATACATTCAATGAGCTAGCCTCATCTGCTTCCTTGGGCAGAGAATTCCACAGATTCACAGCCCTCTGGGAGAAGCAATTCCTACTCAAATCGGTTTTAAATTGGCTCCCCCGTATTTTGAGGCTGTTCCCCCTAGTTCTAGTTTCCCCGACCAGTGGAAACAACCTCTCTGCCTCTATCTTGTCTATCCCTTTAATTATTTTAAATGTTTCTATAAGATCCCCCCTCATCCTTCTAAACTCCAACGAGTAAAAATCCAGTCTACTCAATCTATCATCATAAGGTAACCCCCTCATCTCCGTAATCAGCCCAGTGAATCGTCTCAGTAACCACTCCAAAGCTAGTATATCCTTCCTTAATAAGGTTACCAAAACTGCACGCAGTACTCCAGGTGCGGCCTCACCAATACCCTATACATTTGCAGCAGGACATCCCTGCTTTTGTACTCCATCCCTCATGCAATGAAGGCCAACATTCCATTCGCCTTCCTGATTCCCTGCTGCACATGCAAACTAACTTTTTGGTATTCATGCACAAGGACCCCCAGTTCCCTCTGCATCGTAGCATGTTGTAATTTCTCCCCATTCAAATAATATTCCCTTTTACTGTTTTATTTCCAAGGCTGATGACCTCACATTTTCCGACATTGTAATCCTTCTGCCAAAGCTTAGCCCATTCGCTTAACCTATCTAAATCTCTTTGCAGCCTCTCTGTGTCCTCTACACAACCCGCTTTCCCACTAATCATTGTGTCATCTGCACAATTTGTTATACTGCACTCTGTCCCCTCTTCCAGGTCATCTATGTATATTGTAAAAAGTTGTGGTCCCAGCACCGATCCTTGTGGCACACCAATAACCACTGATTTCCAGCAAAAAAGGACCCATTTATCCTGACTCTCAGCTTTCTGTTAGCCAGCCAATTCTCTATCCATGCAATACATTTCCTCTGACTCCACGTACCTTTACCTTCTGCAGTAACTTTTTGTGTGGCAACTTATCGAATGCCTTTTGGAAATCTAAATGCACCACATCCATCAGTATACCTCTATCCACCATGCTCGTTATATCCTCAAAGAATTCCAGTAAATTAGTTAAAACATGATTTCCCCTTCATGAATCCATGTTGCGCCTTCTTGATTGCACTATTCCTATCTAGATGTCCCGCTATTTCTTCCGTAATGATAGTTTCAAGCATTTTCCCCACTAGAGATGTTAAACTAACTAGCCTATAGTTACCTGCCTTTTGTCTGCCCCCTTTTTTAAACAGAGGGTTTACATTAGCTGCTTTCCAATCCGCTGGTACCTCCACAGAGTCCAGAGAAATGTGGGAGATTGTTAAAAAATGCATCTGCTATAACTTCTGCCATCTCTTTGAATACCCTGGAATGCATTTCTTCAGGACCAGGGGATTTGTCTACCTTGAGTCCCATTAGCCTGTCCAGCACTACCCCCCTAGTGATAGTGATTGTCTCAAGGTCCTCCTTTCCCACATTCCTGTGACCAGCAAATTTTGGCATGGCTTTTTTATCTTCCACTGTGAAGACCGAAGCAAAATATTTGTTTAAATCTCAGCCATTTCCACATTTCCCCATTCTTAAATGCCCCTTCTCATCTTCTAATGGACCAACATTTACTTTAGTCACTTTTTTCCTTTTTATATATCTGTAAAAGCTTTTACTATCTGTTTTTATGTTTTGCGCAAGTTTACTTTCGTAATCTATCTTTCCTTTCTTTATTACTTTCTTTGTCATTCTTTGCTGTCGTTTAAAATTTTCCCAATCTTCTAGTTTCCCACTAATCGTGGCCAGCTTATACGCATTGGTTTTTTATTTGATACTCTCCTTTATTTCCTTGGTTATCCACGGCTGGTTATCCCTTCTTTAATGCCCTTCTTTTTCACTGAAATGTATTTTTGTTGAGCACTATGAAAGAGCACCTTAAAAGTCCTCCACTGTTCCTAAATTGTGCGACCATTTAGTGTGTGTTTCCAGTCTACGTTAGCCAACTCTGTCCTCATCACTCTGTACTCCCCTTTGTTAAGCATAGTAAGCTCGTTTGAGACACTACTTTCTCACCCGACACTAATCTTTGTAGAGAGACCTGAGAGTTATCGGACACTAATCTTTGGAGAGAGACCTGGCAGTTATCGGACACTAATCTTTGGAGGTGACAGGACAGGTTGGGAAGGCTTTTAAACCGAATACAGGATCTTTAGCTTTAAAAGCTAGGTTATTTTGTTAAACCTTTATAAAACATTGCTTAGTCCTGAACTGGACTATTGTGTCCAATTCTGAGAATCACATTTAATGAAGGATGTCAATGCCTTGGAGAAGGCGTAGGCCAGATTTACTGAAATGGTACCAGAAATGAGACGTTTCAGTTGTATGGACAGATTGCAGAAGCTAGGGTTGTTCTCCTTACAACAGAGAAGATTAAGCAGAGACTTAATAGAGTTGTTCATGTTTATGATCGGTTTGACGAGAGTAAATGATGAGAAACTGTTCCCGGTGGCTGATGGGTTGATAACCAAAAGAGACTGATTTAATATAATTAGCCAAAAAACAGAGGGAAGATGAGGAGAATGTGTTTTATGCAGCGAGTTTTCATCTGGAATGCATAGCCTTAATATGTGAGTGAAGCAAATTCAATAATGGTCCATAATTGGCACTAAAACCCGGAATGTGCGGTATTTTACTAGTGTAGTGTTAGACCATTAAAAACATGTACATTAATATTTCTAAAAAATGCTTTCCCTTAAATATTTAATGAAATGCCATTTTAATTAATGTTAAATATGTGAGGTATTTTTATGTATGCTAACTGTAGATATATGTTTGGGGTATTTCCATTCATACTGATGATCACGTGGCCAAAAGGAGGCTTGAATACATCTAGCGCCCCTGAGAGACATGGGCCTTTGCCCACACATACCCCGAGAGTCTCCTTAACCCTTTGACCCACCGGTATGTGGTCTTTCCCCACACAAACCCCGAGAGTCTCCATAACCCCCGAACCCACCATACCTGGGCCTCTCCCCACACATACCTAGATATTCCCATCAAACAATCCCAGGTTCGGTACACAGTAAAACTCGCTCAACCCTGTCCCATCAAACACTCCCAGGGCAGGTACAGCACAGCACAGGTTAGATACAGAGTAAAGCTTCTTCTATAATGTCCCATCAAAACTCCCAGGAGAGGTCCAGCGGGTTAGATACAGTGTAAACCTGTATCAAACACTGCCCCATCAAACACACCAAGCCGGGTACAGCATGGTTTTGATACAGAGTAAAGCTCGCTCGACACTGTCCCATCAAACACTCCCAGGGCACCTACAGCACGGGATTAGATACAGAATAAAGCTCCGTCTACACTGTCCCATCAAACACTCTCAGGACAGGTAGAACACGGGTTGGATATAGAGTAAAGGTCCCTTTAGTTATATTTCTGAGCACGGCCCATTATTCGGACAGCATGGGTTGGATATGGAGTAAAGTTCCCTACACTGTCCCATCAAACACTCTCAGGGCGGGTACAGCATGGGTTGGATATAGATTAAAGTTCCCTCTACACTGTCCCTCCAAACACTCTCAGGGCGGGTACAGCACGGGTTGGATATAGAGTAAAGTTCCCTTTAGTTATAATTCTGAGCACGGCCCATTATTCGGACAGCAATTTTCCAGGTTCTGGGGTCGCAGGTCCTCCACATCAAACGGAGCCTGAATTAACGTTGCCTTCTGCCGGGAATGTTGGACGGATCTGAAAGTCGGATTAAAGTTAGTCCCTTTGTTATTTTGCTCAGGGGTGAAGGTGTGCCTGTGGTGTGGGGGGCAGAAGGGTGTGAAGCCCGGAACAAGTGTCACATCCTTAGAATTGGAGCCTGGCCATTCAGCTGTGATATCAGGAAGCACTTTTTCACACAAAGGGCAGTAGGAATCTGTGAATATCTCCCCCAATATACTGTGTACTCCGAGCGTGAATTGAAAATGGTAACACTGTAATGGACAGATAATTGTCGCGTAATGCTTTTAAGAAACAAAGGAGCTCGATGGAGTTATGATACAGACCAGCCATGACCTAATCGAATGGTGGACCAGGCTCGAGGTGCTGAATTGCCTCCTTCTGTTCGAGAGGTGTACTGAACTCCGAATGATACATTAGCAGTCTCCTCTTCGGCAGTGGTGGGCTGCACCAACAGCAAACCTCCAAGTAACAAGGGCAGTGCTTTCAACGTTTTTCGGTGAGACCCTCAGAGTTACAATGAGATGGCTGGTGTGCAAAAACTCTTTATTTTGACCTGGAGGGTATTCTGCTTTTAATAACCACACGCACACATACACGGGGGAGTGAGGGGGGGGGGTGTCGGGGCAATTGGCTCCACCTTCGGCATTATAAGATGCTAGTCCACTAACAAAGACCAACAGTAACTGGAGTAAAAGCATAAATGTGTCTCCCATGCAGTTTGTTTTATCAATTAACGGATGAACCAATAAGAGTAATTATTTAGCTGGTGAAGATTTGAAGGAATTCTTTGCCGCGACATACAGTCGAGCAACTAAAGTCAGAGCTCCCTGGATGATGAAACAGACAGAGATTATGATGAAGCAGCAAAAGAACGTGTATGACAGATGCCAGGCTGGAAATATATCTGAGAATCAGACTGTATATAGAAAGATCAGCGAAGTGAAACAGAAAATAATAGGGGCAATGAGAGGGAATGCAAATAGAATGGTAGTCAACATAAAATGTAATTTAAAAATCTTCTATATGAATACTTCTAGCAAAAGGGTAGTCAGAAGAGGGGTGGAGCCGATTCGGGACCAACAAGGAGATCTATGTTAGTTTGGCCTTCATAGCAAGGGGATATGAATATAGGAGCAGGGAGGTCTTACTGCAGTTCTGCAGGGCCTTGGCGAGGCCTCACCTGGAATATTGTGTTCAGTTTTGGTCTCCTAATCTGAGGAAGGACGTTCTTGATATTGAGGGAGTGCCGCGAAGGTTCACCAGACTGATTCCAGGGATGGCTGCACTGATATATGAGGAGAGACTGAATCGACTGGGCCTTTATGCACTTGAGTTTAGAAGGATGAGAGGGGATCTCATAGAAACGTATAAGATTCTGACAGGTTAGATGCGCGAAGAATGTTCCCGATGTTGGTGAAGTCCAGAACCAGAGGACATAGTCTTAGGATAAGGAATGGGCCATTGAGGACTGAGATGAGGAGAAACTTCTTTACTCAGAGAGATGTTAACATGTGGAATTCCCTACCGCAAAGCGTTGTTGATGCCAGTTCATTGGATATATATGGTTAAAGAGATCAAGGGGTATGGAGAGAAAGCAGGAAAGGGGTATTGAGGGAATGATCAGCCATGATCTTATTGAATGGCGGTGCAGGCTAGAAGGGTCAAATGGCCTACTCCTGCCCCTAGTTTCTAAGATTCTATGTTTCTATGCATAGAAGCATAGATGATGGCATCTCTGTTCAACAAGGACGAAGATGCTGCCATAGACATAGGTAAGGAGGGGGTAGAGGTGACTTGTTGGATAAAAATGTATAAATAAGAGGTATTGGAATGCTGGCTGAATTTAAAGTAGATACATGAGCAGGAGTGGATGGGATGCATCCTAGAATGTTGACGGATATGAGAGAGGAAATTGCGGAGGTTCTGGCAATATTATTCCAAACCTCCATCGGTTACACCATGTGGTGTAAGAGGACTGAAAAATTGCAAATGTTACACTATTGTTCAAGAAAAGGTGTACCAAAAAACCCAGCAACCACAGGCCATTCACCTTTTAGAAACAGTAATCTAGGATAAAATTAGCAGTCACTTGGCCAAGCGTGGCTTAATTAAAGAAAGCCACCAGAGATTTATTAATGGTAAATCATGTGTAAGCAATTTGATAGAGATTTTTGATGCGGTAACAGCGAGGGTTGCTGAGGACAATGCGGGTGACGTAATGCACATGGATTTCTAAAATATGTTCGTTTAATTGCCACATAATAGGCTTTCCAGCAATGTTAAAGCCCATGGAATAAAAGGGGCTGTGGTAGCATGGATTGAAAATTGGCTATGCGACAGGAAACAGAGAGTCGTGGTTAACGGTTGTTTTTTTGGGCTTGAGGAAAGTATACAGTGGTGTTCCCCAGGGTTCGTTACTAGGACCACTGCTTTTCTAGATATATATTAATGATTTGAACGTGCGTGTACAGGGCAAATTAGCAACATTTGCAGATGACAGAAAATGTTTAAGTAATGTGAACAGTGTGGAGGAGAGTGATAAACTTCAGGAAGACATAGACAGCCTCGTGAAGTGGGCTGAAATTTAACGCAGTAAAGTGTGAATTGATACGGTTTGGTAGGAAGAATAAGAGGAATTATAAAGCTATATATACACTCCTAAAGTGCGTGCATGAACAGGAGGAACAGGTATAAAAATCAATTAAACATGCTTATGGGATCCTGTGCTTCATAAACAGTGGTATAGAGTACACAAGTTTGGAAATTATGCTGAACCTGTTAAAAAATGGTTTGGCCCCAACTGGAGTATTGTGTCCAATTCTTGGCACCTCTCTTTGGGAAAGATGTGAACTTTGTGAAGGCCTTGGAGAAGATGCAGAATGATTTCAGGGATGAGGGACTTCAGTTACATGGATAGATTGATGAAGTTGGGGTTGTTCTGCATGGAGCAGAGAAGATTGAGAGCAGATTTGATAGAAGTGTTCAAATTCATGATGGGTCTGGACAGAGAAGTTCGAGAGAAATTGGCAATACAGGCCAAATGCAGAAGGCACAGATTTAAGGTGATGGGCAAAAGATCCAAAACATTTTTTTTATGCAGCGTTTTGTTAAGAACTGGAATGCGCTGTCTGAAAGCGTGGTGGAGTTCGACTCAATCTTATCTTTCCAGAAGGGAGTTGGATAAGTAACTGTGGAAAAAAAATCGCAGGGCTATGGTGAAGGGACAGTAGAGTGGGACGAGCTGAGATTCGGCACGGGCTCGACAGGCCGAAAGAGCTTGTTCTGTAGTGTAAACATACAATGATTCTATGCAGAACCTGCCTTGGCAATGTTTCATGGGGACAATGTAGAGGGAGCTTTAGTCTGTATCTAACTCATGCTGTACTGTCCCTGGGAGCGTTTGATGAGACAATGTAGATGGAGCTTTACTCTGTATCTGACCCGTGCTGCATCTGCCATTGGAGATTTTGATGGGACAGTTTAGAGGGAGCTTTACTCTGTATCTAACCCGTGCTGTACATGTCCTAGGACTGTTTGATGGGACACTGTAGGGTAGTTTTACTCTGTATGTAAACTGTGCTGCAGCCGGCTTACCCGTTTTTGTACTACACATTACAGGATCTGAAAGTGAGACACACATGGGCTTTAAATTAGCAGAGGGGGATGAATCGTTCCATTTTAGGTAATTATTTCATTCCAGTTGTATTTCTTATTTGAAAACTAAAGAGAATTCATTTTCACGAGAGCCCAAGGAGGAATTGTAATCGTGTTGTCAATATCATTGTCTACGGTATAGATGTAATTAGCAACATCAGCACCATCTCACGAAATCTGACAATGGTTGTGCTATGACCACACAGATACACAAATAGACTGTGAGTCCACACCTCCCTGTTCACTTGCTGCGTGTTCCAGCAGATTCTGTTTCTATTTCCATTCAAACATGTCTAGGGCCTCAGGTTTTGTATATTCCACCATCTTGTTTCTTTCTGTTTTTGAAGATTCTGAAGTTGTTCAGTTTACATATGCATCCCTCCCGTCTGTATACAGATAGCTCCCCGAGAGAAGGAAGATTGTGGGACACCAGTTAGTGTACAGACATATCGACTAGTTGGAGGGACTGAGAGAAAACAGTCAGTGTACAGACATCTCCCCTAGGTAGAGGGACTGAGAGACGTCAGTCAGTTTTCAAACATCGCCCTGAAAGAGTAGAGAGAGACACAAGTTAGTTTACAGATAACCCGCTGAGAAAGAGGTGCCTGAGAGATACCAGACAGTGTACAGACATCTCCCTGAGCGAATCGGAATGACACGTTAGTGTACTGATATCTCCTTGAGAAAGAGGGGAATATGAGTTCCAGTCAGTGCACATATATCTCCCTGAGCGAGTATGGAGAGACACCAGTCAGTTTACAGATATCTCCCTGAGAAAGAGCGGTCTGTGAGACATCTGTCAAGTGTACAAATATCTCCCTCAGCGCGAGGGGCTGAGAGACAACAGTCAGTGCACAGTTATCTCCGTGAGAGAGAGGGAACGAGAGACGTTAGTCCATATAAAAATATCTTCCTGAGGGAGAGAGCTCTGAGAGACAAAAGTCAGTGTATAAATACATCCCTGAGGATGAGAGGCTGAGAGACATCAGAATGTGTACAAATATCCGCATCATGAAGAGGCACAGAGAGACACCAGTTACTGTACAGATTCCTCCCTGAGGATGAGGGACAGAGAGAGACCCGTCAGTTTACAGATATCAACCTGAGGGAGGGGGGAATGAGAGATACCAGTCAGTGTACCGATATCTCCCTGAGGGCGAGGGGCTGAGAGACACCATTTAGTGTATAGATATCACCCAGAGGTCGAGGGAATGAAGCCGCCCGTCAGTGTACAGATATCTCCCTGAGGGAGAGGGGACTGAGAGACACCAGTCAGTGCACAGATATTTCCGTGTGAGACACACTTCGGTGTACAAATATCTCTCAGGGGGAGGGATGACTGAGAGAAACCATTCATTGTACAGATATCATTGTGAGGAAATGGCACAGAAAGACGTCAGTCAGTGTAGAGACATCTCCCTTCTAGAGGGTGCTGAAAGACACCAGTCCCTTTACTGATATCTCCCTGTGAAAACATCACTGAGAGGCATCAGTCAGTGGACAGATACTTCCCCGAGAGAGAGGACTGAGAGACACCTGTCTGTTTACAGATATCTCGCTGAAGGAGAGGGACTGGAAGCCAATAGTCAGTGTACAGATTTCTTCCCTATGAGAGGCTCAAAGAGTGAACATTCAGTGTACAGTTATCTCCCTGATGGAGAGGGGCTGGGAGACACCAATCATTGTACAGAAAACTCCCTGAGGATGAGTGTCTGAGTGATACCAGTCAGCGTACATATATCTCCTTGTGAGACACCAGTCTGTGCAAAGAGGGTGATGGTGAGGGAGACACCACTAATTGAGCAGACATCTCTCTGAGCGAGAGAGGACTGGGAGACACCAGTAAGTGTAGATAAATCTCATCGAGAGTCAACATAACGTCAAAAGCCATCTCCCTGAGAGAGAGAGATTGAGAGACACCAGTCAGTGTACAGATATCACACAGAGGAAGAGGAGGTGAGAGATAACAGAAAGTGAACCGATATCCCCCTGAGGGATAGCCACAGAGAGACAATTAGTGTAAAGATATTTCCCTCATGGAGAGGGACTGAGAGACAGCAGTCAGTGTAAAGATATTTCCTTCATGGAAAGGGACTGAGAGTCACCAGTCAGTTTACTGATATCTCCCTTAAAGAGAAGCAATGAGAGATAACCGACAGTGCACATATATCTCCCCATGACACAGTAGGCAGCATTCAGATTTCTCCCTGAGAGAGGGGACTGAGTGACACCTGTCTGAGTATAGATATCTCCCTGAGCGAGAGGTATTGAGATACAACAGTCAGTTCACAGTTATCTCCCTTTGCGAGAGGAACTGAGATATACCAGTCCGTGTACAGGTATCTCTCGCAGGGAGAGGGACTGAGAGACACCAGTCAGTGTACAGATATCGCCCACAGGGAGAGGGAATGAGAGACACCAGTCAGTGTCCAGATATCTCCCTGAGGGAGAGGAAATGGGAGAAACCAGTCAGTCTACACATATCTCCATGAGGGAGAGGGATTGTGAGACACCAGTCAGTGTACAGATGTCTCCATGAGGGAGAGACACAGAGAGAGTTCAGTCAGTGTAGAGCTATCATCCTGAGGGAGAGGGACTGAGATACACCAGTCTGTGTACAGATATCTCCCTGAGGGAGATGGGACTGAGAGACACCATTCAGCGTACAAATATCTCCCAAAGAGCGAGTGACTATGAGAAACCAGTCAGCGTACAGATATCGCTGTGAGAAAAAGAACTGGGAGCGATCATTCAGTTTGCAGGGAACTCACTGAGGATGAAGGACTGAAGTACAACAATCAGTGTACAGACATCTCCCTCAATGAGAGTGACTGAGAGATATCAGTCAGTTTACTGATATCTCCCTTTGAGAGAAGGAATGAGAGACACCAGTCAGTGTACATATATCTCGCTGAGGGAGAGGGACTGAGAGACACCAGTCAGTGTACAGATATCTCCCTGAGAGGGAGCAACTGAGAAACGCCAGTCAGTGCACAGATATCACCCTGAGTTGGAGGTACTGAGAGAGACCAGTCAGTGAACAGATATCTCGCTGTGAGGGAGGGACTGAGAGACGTCAGTCAGTGTACAGATATCTCCCTGAGGGAAAGGGTCTGAGAGACACCAGTCAGTGTACAGATATCTCCCTGAGAGGGAGCAACTGAGAAACGCCAGTCAGTGCACAGATATCACCCTGAGTTGGAGGTACTGAGAGAGACCAGTCAGTGTAAAGATATCTTAGTGAGGGAGAGAGATTGAGAGACACCAGGTAGTGTACAGATATCTCCCTGAGAGACAGAGAGACTTAGAGACATCAGTCAGAGGACAGATATCTCCCTGAGGCAGAGAGACTGAGAGACACCAGTCAGTGCACAGATATCTCCCGGAGGGATTGGGACTGAGAAGCACCAGTTAGTGTACACATATCTTCCTGAGGGAGAGGGTCTGAGAGATCACTCAGTTTGAAGATATCTCCCAGAGGGTGAAGGACTGAGAGACACCAGTCAGTGTACAGATATAACAATAAGAGACAGAGAGACTGAGAGATATTACTCAGTGTACCGATATCTCCCTTAAGGAGAGGGATTGAGTGACACTAGTCAGTGTACAGATATCACCCTGAGGGAGAGGGACTGAGAGATAACTGTGCAGATATGTGCCTGAGGGGATGGGACTAAGAATCCCAAGTCGGTGTACAAATGTATCCGTGAGAGAGATGGACTTTGATACACCAGTCAGTGTACAGATATCTTCCTGAGGGAGAGGCACTGAGAGAACAAGTCAATGTACAGATATCTCCGTGAGATTGAGGGATTAAGATACACCAGTCAGTATGCAGATATCACCCTCAGAGGCAGGGAATGAGAGATAACAGTAAGTGTACAGATATCGCACTGATGCAGATTCACTGAGAGCTACCCTTCAGTGTACATATATATCGCTGAGGGAGAGGAACTGAGACACACCAGTCACCTTACAGACAGGTCCATAAGGGACAGCGACTGAGACACACCAGTCAGTTTACTGATATCTCCCCTAGAGGGAGGGACTGAGAGACACCCGTCAGTGTACAGATATCTTCCTGAGAGGGTGCAACTGGGAGACGCCAGTTAATGTACAGATGTCTCCCTGAGGGAGAGGGACTGAGAAACACCAGTCAGTGTATAGATATCTCCCTGCGGGAGAGGCAATGAGAGACACCAGTCAGTGTACAGGTATCTCTCTGAGGGAGAGGGACTGAGAGACAAAAGATAGTGTACAGATATGACCCTGAGGGAAAGTGAACTGAGAGACAAAAGATAGTGTACAGATATGACCCTGAGGGAAAGTGAACTGAGAGACACCAGTCAGTGTACAGATATCTCCCTGAGGTAGAGGGACTGAGAGACACCACTCAGTGTACAGATATCTCCCTGAGGGAAAGGGTCTGAGAGACACCAGTCAGTGTACAGATATCACCGTGAGAGGGAGGTACTGAGAGACACCAGTCAGTGTATAGATATATCCTGAGGGAGAGGGACTGAGAGAGACAAGTCAGCGCAAAGATATCTCCCTGTGAGGCAGAGAATGAGAGACACCAGTCCGTGTACAGATATCTCATTGATGGAGAGGGACTGAGAGATACACGTCAGTGTCCATATATCGACGTTAGGGAGAGGAACTGAGAGACACCAATCAGTGAATAGATATCTTCCAGAGGGAGAGGGACTGAGAGGCACCATTCAGTGTACGGATATCTGCAAGATTGAAGGGACTGAGAGACACCAACCAGTGTACAGATTTCTCCCTGAGTTGGAGGTACTGAGAGAGACCAGTCCGTGTATTGATTTCTCCGTGAGGGAGAGGGATTGAGAGACATCAGGCAGTGTACAGATATCTTCCTGAGGGAGAGGCACTGAGAGACACAAGTCAATGTACAGATATCTCCGTGAGATTGAGGGATTAAGATACACCAGTCAGTATGCAGATATCACCCTCAGAGGCAGGGAATGAGAGATAACAGTAAGTGTACAGATATCGCACTGATGCAGATTCACTGAGAGCTACCCTTCAGTGTACATATATATCGCTGAGGGAGAGGAACTGAGACACACCAGTCACCTTACAGACAGGTCCATAAGGGACAGCGACTGAGACACACCAGTCAGTTTACTGATATCTCCCCTAGAGGGAGGGACTGAGAGACACCCGTCAGTGTACAGATATCTTCCTGAGAGGGTGCAACTGGGAGACGCCAGTTAATGTACAGATGTCTCCCTGAGGGAGAGGGACTGAGAGACACCAGTCAGTGTATAGATATCTCCCTGCGGGAGAGGCAATGAGAGACACCAGTCAGTGTACAGGTATCTCTCTGAGGGAGAGGGACTGAGAGACAAAAGATAGTGTACAGATATGACCCTGAGGGAAAGTGAACTGAGAGACAAAAGATAGTGTACAGATATGACCCTGAGGGAAAGTGAACTGAGAGACACTAGTCAGTGTACAGATATCTCCCTGAGGTAGAGGGACTGAGAGACACCACTCAGTGTACAGATATCTCCCTGAGGGAAAGGGTCTGAGAGACACCAGTCAGTGTACAGATATCACCGTGAGAGGGAGGTACTGAGAGACACCAGTCAGTGTATAGATATATCCTGAGGGAGAGGGACTGAGAGAGACAAGTCAGCGCAAAGATATCTCCCTGTGAGGCAGAGAATGAGAGACACCAGTCCGTGTACAGATGTCTCATTGATGGAGAGGGACTGAGAGATACACGTCAGTGTCCATATATCGACGTTAGGGAGAGGAACTGAGAGACACCAATCAGTGAATAGATATCTTCCAGAGGGAGAGGGACTGAGAGGCACCATTCAGTGTACGGATATCTGCAAGATTGAAGGGACTGAGAGACACCAACCAGTGTACAGATTTCTCCCTGAGTTGGAGGTACTGAGAGAGACCAGTCCGTGTATTGATTTCTCCGTGAGGGAGAGGGATTGAGAGACATCAGGCAGTGTACAGATATCTTCGAGAGATAGAGAGAACGAGAGACATCAGTCAGAGGACAGATATCTCCTTGAGGGAGAGGGACTGAGAGACACCAGTCAGTGCACAGATATCTCCCGGAGGGAGTGGGACTGAGAAGCACCAGTCAGTGTACAGATATCTTCCTGAGGGAGAGGGAAGGAGAGACCACTCAGTTTAAAGATATCTCCCAGTGGGAGAAGGACTGAGAGACACCAGTCAGTGTACAGATATTTCCCTGAGGGAAATGGACTGAGAGACCAGTCAGTGCATAGATATATCCCAGAGTGACAGAGAGACTGAGAGAGATCAGTCAGTGTACAGATATCTCCCTGAGGGAGAGGAATTGAGAGACAACAATCAATGCACAGACATGTCCATAAGGAAGAGCGACTGAGAGACACCAGTCAGTTTACTGATATCTTCCTGAGAGGGAGGGACTGAGAGACACCAGTCAGTGTACAGATATCATCCTGAGGGAGAGGAACTGACAGACACCAGTCAGTGTACAGATATCACCCTGAGAGTGTGGTACTGAGAGAGACCAGTCATTGGACAGATATCTCCCTGAGGGAGAGGGACTGAGAGATACAAGTCAGTGTACAGATATCATCCTGATGGAGAGAGACTCAGAGACACCAGTCATTTTACGGATATCTCCCTGAGGGAGAGGGACTGACAGACAGCAGTCAGTGTAGAGATATCACCCTGAGAGGGTGGTACTGAGAGAGACCAGTCAGTGTACAGATATCTCCCTGAGGGAGAGGAACTGACAGACAGAAGTCAGTGTACAGATATCACCCTGAGAGCGTGGTACTGAGAGAGACCCGTCAGTGCACAGATTTCCCCCTGAGGCAGAGGGACTGAGAGACACCAGTCAGTGTATAGATATCTCCCTGAAGAGAGGAACTGAGAGGCACCAGTCAGTGTACAGATATCACCCAGAGAGGAAGGCACTGAGAGACACCAGTCAGGTTATACATATCTCCGTGAGGGAGAGGGACTGAGAGACACCAGTCAGCGCTAAGATATCACCCTGAGGGAGAGGGACTGAGAGACCTCTCAGTTTAAAGTTATATCCCAGAGGGAGATGGACTGAGAGGCAGCATTCACTGTACAGATATTTCCCTGAGGGAAATGGACTGAGAGACCAGTCAGTGCACATATATATCCCTGAGAGACAGAGAGATTGAGTGACTTCAGTCAGTGTACCGATATCTCCTTTAGGGAGAGGGATTGAGAGACACCAGTCAGTGTACAGATATCTCCCTGAGAGGGAGCAACTGAGAGACACCAGTCAGTGTACAGATTTCTCCCTGAGAGGGAGGGACTGAGAGACACAAGTCTGTGCAAAGATATCACCCTGAGAGGGAGTGACTGAGAGACACCAGTCAGTGTGCAGATATCATCCTAAGGGAAAGAGACTGAGCGACACCAGTCAGTGTACAGGTATCATCTTAAGGGAGAGGGACTGTGAGACACCAGTCAGTGTACAGATATCTCCCTGAGGGTGAGGAATTAACAGACAACAGTCAGTGTACAGATATCACCCTGAGAGACACCAGTCATTGTACAGATATTTCCCTGAGGGAAATGGACTGAGAGACCAATCAGTGCACAGATAAATCCCTGAGAGACAGAGAGACTGAGTGACTTCAGTCAGTGTACCGATATCTCATTTAGGGAGAGGGATTGAGAGACACCAGTCAGTGTACAGATATCTCCCTGAGAGGGAGCAACTGAGAGACACCAGTCAGTGTACAGATTTCTCCCTGAGAGGCAGGGACTGGGAGACACAAGTCTGTGTACAGGTATCATCCTGAGGGAAATGGACTGAGAGACCAGTCAGTGCACAGATATATCCCTGAGAGACAGAGAGACTGAGAGATATCAGTCTGTGTACCATATCTCCTTTAGGGAGAGGGATTGAGAGACACCAGTCAGTGTACAGATATCACCCTGAGAGGGAAGGATTGAGAGACACCAGTTAGTGTACAGATATCTCACTGAGATATTGGGGAATTCGAGACACCAGTCAGTGAACATATATCACCTGAGAGAGATGCAAGTCAGTGTACAGATATGTCCCAGAGGGGAAGGGACTAAGAGTCCCCAGTCCGTGTACAGATGTGTCCGTGAGAGAGATGGACTTTGAGACACCAGTCAGCGTGCAGATATCTCCCTGAGGGAGAGGCACTGAGAGACACCAGTCAGTGTACAGATATCATCCTGAGGGAAAGAGACTGAGCGACACCAGTCAGTGTACAGATATCATCCTGAGAGGGAGGGACTGAGAGACACCAGTCAGTGTACAGATATCACCCTGAGAGAGAGGGACTGAGAGACACCAGTCAGTGTACAGATATCATCCTGAGGGAAAGAGACTGAGCGACACCAGTCAGTGTACAGATATCATCTTAAGGGAGAGGGACTGAGAGACACCAGTCTGTGTACAGATATCTCCCGGAGGGAGAGGAATTGACAGACAGCAGTCAGTGTACAGATATCACCCTGAGAGGGTGGCACTGAGAGAAACCAGTCAGTGTACAGATATCTCCCTGAGGGAGAGGAATTGACAGCCACCAGTCAGTGTACAGATATCTCCCTGAGGGAGAGGGACTGAGAGACACCAGTCAGTGTACAGATATCTCACTGAGGGAGAGGGGACTGAGAGAGACCAGTCATTGGACAGATATCTCACTGAGGGAGAGGGACTGAGAGATACAAGTCAGTGTACAGATATCATCCTGATGGAGAGAGACTCAGAGACACCAGTCATTTTACGGATATCTCCCTGAGGGAGAGGGACTGACAGACAGCAGTCAGTGTAGAGATATCACCCTGAGAGGGTGGTACTGAGAGAGACCAGTCAGTGTACAGATATCTCCCTGAGGGAGAGGAACTGACAGACAGAAGTCAGTGTACAGATATCACCCTGAGAGCGTGGTACTGAGAGAGACCCGTCAGTGCACAGATTTCCCCCTGAGGCAGAGGGACTGAGAGACACCAGTCAGTGTATAGATATCTCCCTGAGGGAGAGGAACTGAGAGGCACCAGTCAGTGTACAGATATCACCCAGAGAGGAAGGCACTGAGAGACACCAGTCAGGTTATACATATCTCCGTGAGGGAGAGGGACTGAGAGACACCAGTCAGCGCTAAGATATCACCCTGAGGGAGAGGGACTGAGAGACCTCTCAGTTTAAAGTTATATCCCAGAGGGAGATGGACTGAGAGGCAGCATTCACTGTACAGATATTTCCCTGAGGGAAATGGACTGAGAGACCAGTCAGTGCACATATATATCCCTGAGAGACAGAGAGATTGAGTGACTTCAGTCAGTGTACCGATATCTCCTTTAGGGAGAGGGATTGAGAGACACCAGTCAGTGTACAGATATCTCCCTGAGAGGGAGCAACTGAGAGACACCAGTCAGTGTACAGATTTCTCCCTGAGAGGGAGGGACTGAGAGACACAAGTCTGTGCAAAGATATCACCCTGAGAGGGAGTGACTGAGAGACACCAGTCAGTGTGCAGATATCATCCTAAGGGAAAGAGACTGAGCGACACCAGTCAGTGTACAGGTATCATCTTAAGGGAGAGGGACTGTGAGACACCAGTCAGTGTACAGATATCTCCCTGAGGGTGAGGAATTAACAGACAACAGTCAGTGTACAGATATCACCCTGAGAGAGTGGTACTGAGAGACACCAGTCATTGTACAGATATTTCCCTGAGGGAAATGGACTGAGAGACCAATCAGTGCACAGATAAAACCCTGAGAGACAGAGAGACTGAGTGACTTCAGTCAGTGTACCGATATCTCATTTAGGGAGAGGGATTGAGAGACACCAGTCAGTGTACAGATATCTCCCTGAGAGGGAGCAACTGAGAGACACCAGTCAGTGTACAGATTTCTCCCTGAGAGGCAGGGACTGGGAGACACAAGTCTGTGTACAGGTATCATCCTGAGGGAAATGGACTGAGAGACCAGTCAGTGCACAGATATATTCCTAAGAGACAGAGAGACTGAGAGATATCAGTCTGTGTACCATATCTCCTTTAGGGAGAGGGATTGAGAGACACCAGTCAGTGTACAGATATCACCCTGAGAGGGAAGGATTGAGAGACACCAGTTAGTGTACAGATATCTCACTGAGATATTGGGGAATTCGAGACACCAGTCAGTGAACATATATCACCTGAGAGAGATGCAAGTCAGTGTACAGATATGTCCCAGAGGGGAAGGGACTAAGAGTCCCCAGTCCGTGTACAGATGTGTCCGTGAGAGAGATGGACTTTGAGACACCAGTCAGCGTGCAGATATCTCCCTGAGGGAGAGGCACTGAGAGACACCAGTCAGTGTACAGATATCATCCTGAGGGAAAGAGACTGAGCGACACCAGTCAGTGTACAGATATCATCCTGAGAGGGAGGGACTGAGAGACACCAGTCAGTGTACAGATATCACCCTGAGAGAGAGGGACTGAGAGACACCAGTCAGTGTACAGTTATCATCCTGAGGGAAAGAGACTGAGCGACACCAGTCAGTGTACAGATATCATCTTAAGTGAGAGGGACTGAGAGACACCAGTCTGTGTACAGATATCTCCCGGAGGGAGAGGAATTGACAGACAGCAGTCAGTGTACAGATATCACCCTGAGAGGGTGGCAGTGAGAGAAACCAGTCAGTGTACAGATATCTCCCTGAGGGAGAGGAATTGACAGCCACCAGTCAGTGTACAGATATCTCCCTGAGGGAGAGGGACTGAGAGACACCAGTCAGTGTACAGATATCTCACTGAGGGAGAGGGGACTGAGAGACATCAGCCTGAGGAAAGATATCTCCCTGAGGGAGAGGGACTTTGAGACTCAAGTCAGTGTACAGATATGTCCCTGAGGGATAGTGGACTGAGAGACACCAGTCAGTGTACAGATATCTCCCTGAGAGGGAGGTACTGAGAGACACCAGTCCATGTACAGATATCTCATTGATGGAGAGGGACTGAGAAACACCCGTCAGTGTACATATATATCCGTTATGGAGAAGAACTGAGAGACACCAATCAGTGAACAGATATCTGCCAGAGGGAGAGGGACTGAGAGGCACCAGAAGTGTTCCGATATCTCCCAGGGAGGGAGTTGCTGAGAGGCACCAGTCAGTGTACAGATATCACCTGAGAGGGAGGGACTGAGAGATACAAGTCAGTGTACAGATATGTCCCAAGAGGGGAAGGGACGAAGAAAATCCAATCCTTGTACAGCTGTGTCCGTGAGAGAGATGGACTTTGAGACACCAGTCAGTGTGCAGATATCTCCCTGAGGGAGAGGCACTGAGAGACACAATTCAATGTACAGATATCTCCATGAGAGTGAGGGACTGAGATACTCCAGTTATTGTACAGATATCACCCTGAGAGGCAGAGAATGAGAGTCAGCAGTCAATGTACAGATATCGCACTGATGGAGATTCACTGAGAGCTAACCTTCAGTGTACATATATATCGCTGAGGGAGAGCAATTGATAGACAACAGTCAATGTACAAACATATCCATAAGGGAGAGCGACTGAGAGACACCAGGCAGTTTAATGATATTTCCGAGGGAGAGGGACTGAGTGACACCAGTCGGTGTACAGATATCATCCTGAGGGAGAAGGGCTGAGAGACACCAGTCAGTTTACAGATAACTCCCGAAGAGGGAGCAACTGGGAGACGCCAGTCAGTGTACAGATGTCTCCCTGAGGGAGAGGAACTGACAGACAGCATACAGTGTGCAGATATCTCCCTGAGTTGGTGGTACTGAGCGAGACCAGTCAGTATATAGATATCTCCCTGAGGGAGAGGGACTGAGAGACACCAGGCAGTGTACAGATATCTTTGAGAGACAGTGAGACTGAGAGACATCAGTCAGAGGACATATATCTCCATGAGGGAGAAGAACAGAGCGACAACATTCAGTGTACAGGTAGCACCCTGAGGGAAAGCTGATTGAGAGACACCAGTCAGTGCACAGACATCACCCTGAGAGGGAGGGACTGAGCGACAGTCAGTGTACAGATATGTCGCTGGGGGAGAGGGACTGAGATTATACAAGTCAGTGTACAGATATGTCACTGAGAGACAGGGACTGAGACACACCGTTCAGTGTAAAGATATCTCCCTGAGGGAGAGGGCCTGAGAGGCACCAGTCAGTTTACTCATATCACCCTGAGAGAGAGGGACTGAGAAACATCAGTCAGTGTACAGATATGTCTCTGGGTGAGAGGGACTGTGAGACAACAGTCGGTGTACAGATATGTCCTGGGAGAGAAAGACTGAGGGACACCAGTATATGTATTGATATCTGCCAGAGGGGGAGGCACTGAGAGTCACCAGTCAGTGCACAGATGTGTCCTGAGGGAGAGGGACTGAGATACAACAGTCAGATACAGATATGTCCCTGAGGGAGAGGGTCTGAGAGACGCCAATCAGTGAACAGATATGTCCCTGAGGGATAGGCACTGCGAGACCAGCCAGTGTACAGATATCTCCCTGAGAATCATAGAGACTGAGATATATCGTCAGAGTACAGATATCTTCCTGAGGGATAGGAACCGAGAGACACCAGTCAGTGAACAGATATCTCCCTGAGGGAGAGTGCATTGAGAGACACCAGTCAGTGTACAGAAAATTGCCTGAGGGAGAGGGTCTGAGAGACACCAGTCATTGTACAGATATCACCGTGAGAAATAGAGACACTGAGAGACATCAGTCAGAGTGCAGATATCTTCCCGAGAGGGAGGGACTGCGAGACACAAGTCAGTGTACAGATATCTCCCTGAGAGGGAGGGACTGAGAGACACCAGTGAGTGTAAAAATATCACCCTGAGGCAAAGGGACTGAGAAGCACCAGTCAGTTTAGAGATATAGGTCCCTGAATGAGTGGGACTGAGTGACAGTCAGTGTACAGATACGTCCCAGAGGGTGAAGGACTGAGAGACACCAGTCAGTGGACAGATATGTCCCTGAGTGAGAGGGACTGAGAGACCAGTCTGTTTAAAGTTATCTCCCTGAGAGTCAGAGAGACTGTGATTCATCAGTCCAGTATACAGGTATCTCCTTGAGGGAGAGTGACTGAGAGACATCAGTCAGTGTACAGATATTACCCTGAGAGGGATGTACTGAGAGACACCAGTCAGTGCACAGATATCAACCTGAAAGGGAGGGACTGAGAGACACCAGTCAGTGTACAGATATGTCGCTGGGGGAGAGGGAATGAGAGACACCAGTCTGCGTACAGGTATGTCCTGAGATAGAGGTACTGAGGGACTCAAGTCAGTGTACATATATCTCCCTGAGAGAGAGGCACTGAAAGCTACATATCAGTGTACAGATGTGTCCTGACTGAGAGGGACTGAGAGACAACAGTCAGTGTTCAGATATCTCCATGAGGGAGAGGGACTGAGAGACACCAGTCAGTGTACATATATCTCCGTGAGGGACAGGGACTGAGGGACACCAGTCAGTGTACAGATATCACACTGAGAAGGAGGTACTGAGAGACACCAGTCAATGTTCAGATATCTCCGTGAGGGAGATGGATAGAGAGGCACCATTCAGTCTACAGATATGTCGCTGAGGGAGAGGGATAATGTGACCAGTCAGTTCACAGATATGTCCCTGAGAGAGATGGACTGAGAGACCCTGTTCAGTGTGCATATATTTCCATGGGGAAGAGGGACTGGGTGACCAGTCAGTGTACAGATATCTGCCTGAGAGACAGAGAGACTGAGAGACATCAGTCAGAGGACAGATATCTCCCTGAGGGAGAGTGGACTGAGAGACACGAGTTAGTGAACAGATACCTCCCTGAGAGACGCCAGTCAGTGTACAGATATCTGCCTGAGGGAGAGGGACTGAGAGACACCAGTCAGTGTACAGATATCTCCGTGAGGGACAGGGACTGAGGGACACCAGTCAGTGTACATATATCACTCAGAGCGAGGGCTGAGAGACACCAGTCAATGTACAGATATGTCGCTGGGGTTGAGTAACAGAGATATACCAGTCAGTTACAAATATGTCCCTGAGAGAGAGGGTCTGAGAGACACCGCTCAGTGTACAGATATGTCCCTGGATGAGGGGGTCTGAGAGACAACTTACAGTGTACAAATGTGTCCTGAGGGCGAGGGACTGAGAGATACCAGTCTGTGTACAGATACCAACCTGAGGGAGAGGGACTGAGAGACTCCAGTCAGTGTACAGATATCGTTGAGAGACAGAGAGACTGAGAGACATCAGTCAGAGGACATATATCTCCATGAGGGAGAAGAACAGAGCGACAACATTGAGTGTACAGGTATCACCCTGAGGGAGAGCTGATTGAGAGACACCAGTCAGTGCACAGACATCACCCTGAGAGGGAGGGACTGAGCGACAGTCAGTGTACAGATATGTCGCTGGGGGAGAGGGACTGAGATTATACAAGTCAGTGTACAGATATGTCACTGAGAGACAGGGACTGAGACACACCGTTCAGTGTAAAGATATCTCCCTGAGGGAGAGGGACTGAGAGGCACCAGTCAGTTTACTCATATCACCCTGAGAGAGAGGGACTGAGAAACATCAGTCAGTGTACAGATATGTCTCTGGGTGAGAGGGACTGTGAGACAACAGTCGGTGTACAGATATGTCCTGGGAGAGAAAGACTGAGGGACACCAGTATATGTACAGATATCTGCCAGAGGGGGAGGCACTGAGAGTCACCAGTCAGTGTACAGATGTGTCCTGAGGGAGAGGGACTGAGATACAACAGTCAGATACAGATATGTCCCTGAGGGAGAGGGTCTGAGAGACGCAAATCAGTGAACAGATATGTCCCTGAGGGATAGGCACTGCGAGACCAGCCAGTGTTATGATATCTCCCTGAGAATCATAGAGACTGAGATATATCGTCAGAGTACAGATATCTTCCGGAGGGATAGGAACCGAGAGACACCAGTCAGTGAACAGATATCTCCCTGAGGGAGAGTGCATTGAGAGACACCAGTCAGTGTACAGAAAATTGCCTGAGGGAGAGGGTCTGAGAGACACCAGTCATTGTACAGATATCACCGTGAGAAATAGAGACACTGAGAGACATCAGTCAGAGTGCAGATATCTTCCCGAGAGGGAGGGACTGAGAGACACAAGTCAGTGTACAGATATCTCCCTGAGAGGGAGGGACTGAGAGACACCAGTGAGTGTAAAAATATCACCCTGAGGCAAAGGGACTGAGAAGCACCAGTCAATTTAGAGATATAAGTCCATGAATGAGTGGGACTGAGTGACAGTCAGTGTACAGATACGTCCCAGAGGAAGAAGGACTGAGAGACACCAGTCAGTGGACAGATATGTCCCTGAGTGCGAGGGACTGAGAGACCAGTCTGTTTAAAGATATCTCCCTGAGAGTCAGAGAGACTGTGATTCATCAGTCCAGTATACAGGTATCTCCTTGAGGGAGAGTGACTGAGAGACATCAGTCAGTGTACAGATATCACCCTGAGAGGGATGTACTGAGTGACACCAGTCAGTGCACAGATATCAACCTGAAAGGGAGGGACTGAGAGACACCAGTCAGTGTACAGATATCACCCTGAGAGGGAGGTACTGAGAGACACCAGTCAATGCACAGATATCAACCTGAAAGGGAGGGACTGAGAGACACCAGTCAGTGTACAGATATGTCGCTGGGGGAGAGGGACTGAGAGACACCAGTCTGCGTACAGGTATGTCCTGAGATAGAGGTACTGAGGGACTGCAGTCAGTGTACATATATCTCCCTGAGAGAGAGGCACTGAAAGATACATATCAGTGTACAGATGTGTCCTGACTGAGAGGGACTGAGAGACAACAGTCAGTGTTCAGATATCTCCATGAGGGAGAGGGACTGAGAGACACCAGTCAGTGTACATATATCTCCGTGAGGGACAGGGACTGAGGGACACCAGTCAGTGTACAGATATCACACTGAGAAGGAGGTACTGAGAGACACCAGTCAGTGTTCAGATATCTCCGTGAGGGAGATGGATAGAGAGGCACCATTCAGTGTACAGATATGTCGCTGAGGGAGAGGGATAATGTGACCAGTCAGTTCACAGATATGTCCCTGAGAGAGATGGACTGAGAGACACCGTTCAGTGTGCATATATTTCCATGGGGAAGAGGGACTGTGTGACCAGTCAGTGTACAGATATCTGCCTGAGAGACAGAGAGACTGAGAGACATCAGTCAGAGGACAGATATCTCCCTGAGGGAGAGTGGACTGAGAGACACGAGTTAGTGAACAGATACCTCCCTGAGAGACGCCAGTCAGTGTACAGATATCTGCCTGAGGGAGAGGGACTGAGAGACACCAGTCAGTGTACAGATATCTCCGTGAGGGACAACTACTGAGGGACACCAGTCAGTGCACAGATATCACTCAGAGCGAGGGCTGAGAGACACCAGTCAATGTACAGATATGTCGCTGGGGTTGAGTAACAGAGATATACCAGTCAGTTACAAATATGTCCCTGAGAGAGAGGGTCTGAGAGACACCGCTCAGTGTACAGATATGTCCCTGGAGGAGGGGGTCTGAGAGACAACTTACAGTGTACAAATGTGTCCTGAGGGCGAGGGACTGAGAGATACCAGTCTGTGTACAGATACCAACCTGAGGGAGAGGGACTGAGAGACTCCAGTCAGTGTACAGATATCACCCTGAGAGGGAGGGACTGTGAGAAACCAGTCAGTGTAAAGATATCTCCCTGAGGGAGAGGGACTAAGAGACACCAGTTAGTGTACAGATATCTCCCTGAGAGACAGAGAGACTGAGAGACATCAGTCAGAGGACATGCATCTCCCTGAGGGAGAGGGACTGAGCGACAGCATTCAGTGTACAGATATGTCCCTGAGGGAGAGCTGATTGAGTGACGCCAGTCACTGCACAGACATCACCCTGAGAGGGAGGTACTGAGAGACACCAGTCAGTGTACAGATATGTCCCTGAGAGACAGTGACTGAGAGACACCATTCAGTGTACAGATGTGTCCTGAGGGCGAGGGACTGAGAGAAAACAGTCAGTGTACAGATATCTACCTGAGGGAGATAGACTGAGAGACACAAGTCAGTGTACAGATATCCCCCTTAGGGAAATGGACTGAGAGATACCCGTCAGTGCACATATCTATCCCTGAGCGAGAGGCATTGAGATACACCAGTCAATGTACAGATATGTCCATGAGGAAGAGCGACTGAGAGACACCAGTCAGTTTACTGATATCTCCCTGAGAGGGAGGGTCTGAGAAACATCAGTCAGTGTACAGATATGTCCCTGCGCGCCAGTCAGTGTACAGATATCTCCCTGAGGGAGAGTGAACTGAGAGACAGCAGTTAGTGTACAAATATCTCCCTGAGAGACAGAGAGACTGAGAGACATCAGTCAGAGGACAGATATCTCCCTGAGAGGGAGGTACTGAGAGACACCAGTCAGCATACAGATATCTCCCTGAGCGAGAGCAGACTGAGAGACACCAGTCAGTGTACAGATATCACCTTGAGAGGGAGGGACTGAGAGAAACCAGTCAGTGTACAGACATGTCCCTGAGAGACAGGGACTGAGAGACACCGTTCAGTGTACAGATGTGTCCTGAGGGTGAGGGACTGAGAGAAAACAGTCAGTCTCCATATATCTCCCTGAGAGAGAGGGACTGAGAGACACCAGTCAGTGTGCAGATAAATCCCTGAGGGAGAGGGACTGAGAGACACCAGTCAGTGTACAGATATCTCCCTGAGTGAGAGTGGACTGAGAGAGACCAGTCAGTTAAGAGATATCTCCCTGAGAGGAAGGGACTGAGAGACACCAGTCAGTGTACAGATATCACCCTGAGAGGGAGGGACAAAGAAACACCAGTCAGTATACAGATATATCTCTGGGGGAGAGGGACTGATAGACACCAGTCAGTTTACAGATATGTCCTGGGACAGAGGGACTGAGGGACACCAGTACATGTACAGATATCTGCCTGAGGTGGAGGCACTGAGAGACACCAGCCAGTGTAATGATGTGTCCTGAGTTAGTGAACAGATACCTCCCTGAGAGACGCCAGTCAGTGTACAGATATCTACCTGAGGGAGAGGGACTGAGAGCCACAAGTCAGTGTACAGATAACTCCCTGAGGGAAATGGACTGAGAGATAATCGTCAATCACAGATATGTCCATGAGGGAGAGTGACTGAGAGACACCAGTCAGTTTAATGATATCTCCCTGAGAGGGAGGGACTGAGAGACATCAGTCATTGTACAGATATGTCCCTGCGAGTCTGGGAATGAGAGACCAGTCAGTGACAGATATCTCCCTGAGGAGAGCGACTGAGAGACACCAGTCAGTGTACAGATATCTCCCTGAGGGAGAGGGACTGAGAGACACCAGTCAGTGTGCAGATATCTCCCTGAGGGAGAGGGACTGAGAGACGCCAGTCAGTGTACAGACATGTCGCTGGGGGAGAGGGACTGAGATATACCAGTCAGTGTACAGATATGTCCCTGAGAGACAGGGACTGAGAGACACCGTTTAGTGTAAAGATATCTCCCTGAGGGAGAGGGACTGAGAGACACCATTCAGTGTACAGATGTGTCCTGAGGGCGAGGGACTGAGCGAAAACAGTCAGTGTACAGATATCTACCTGAGGGAGAGGGACTGAGAGACACAAGTCAGTGTACAGATATCTCCCTGAGGGAAATGGACTGAGAGATACCAGTCAATGTACATATCAATCCCTAAGCGAGAGGAACTGAAAGGCACCAGTCAATGGACAGGTATGTCCATGAGGGAGAGCGACTGAGAGACACCAGTCAGTTTACTGATATCTCCCTGAGAGGGAGGGACTGAGAGTCATCAGTCAGTGTGCAGATATGTCCCTGCGAGACTGGGCCTGAGAGACCAGTCAGTGACAGATATGTCCCTGAGGAGAGCGACTGAGACACCAGTCAGAGAACAGATATCTCCCAGAGTGACAGGCACTGCGAGACCAACCAGTGTACCGATATCTCCCTGAGAGATATCAGTCAGTGTACAGATATCTTCTGAGGGAGAGGGACTGAGAGACACCAATCAGTATACAGATATCACCTTGAAA
Organism: Pristiophorus japonicus; assembly: GCF_044704955.1. NCBI lineage: Eukaryota > Metazoa > Chordata > Chondrichthyes > Pristiophoridae > Pristiophorus > Pristiophorus japonicus. Next base: position 4,251,681 of record NW_027254201.1, on the reverse strand, counting down.
AATAGAGAGACTGAGAGACATCAGTCAGTGTACAGACATGTCGCTGGGGGAAAGGAACTGAGAGACACCAGTCGGTGTACAGATATCTCCCTGAGGGAGAGTGGACTGATATACACCAGTCTGTGTACAGATATCGTCCTGAGAGCTTAGGGACTTCGAGACACCAGTCAGTATCCAGATATATCCCTGAGGGAGAGGGAATGAGAGATAGCTATCAGTGTACAGATATCTCCCTGAAGGAGAGGGACTGCAAGACATCAGTGAGAATACAGATATCTTCCTGAGAGGCAGGGACTGAGAGATACAAGTCAATGTACAGATATCTCCCTGAAAGAGAGGGACAGGGAGACATCAGTCAGTGTACAGATATGTCGCTGGGGAAATGGAATTGAGAGACACCAGTCGGTGTACAGATTTCTCCCTGAGGGAGTCGGACTGAGTGACAGTCAGTATACAGATACCTCCCACAGTGAGAAGGACTGAGAGACACCAGTCAGTGTACAGATATGTCCGTGAGGGAAATGGACTGTGAGACCAGTCAGTGCACAGAAATCTCCCTTAGAGACAGAGAGACTGAGAAACATCCGTCAGTGTACAGATATCTCCCTTCGGGCGAGGGACTGACAGACACCAGTCAGTGCACAGATATCTCCCTGAGAAAAAGCAAATGAGAGACTCGATTCAGTGAACAGATGTCTCCCTGAGTGAGAGGCGACTGAGCGACACCAGTCAGTGTACAGATATCACCCAGAGAGGGAGGTACTGAGAGACACCAGTCAGTGTGTAGATATCTCCCGGAGGGAGCGGGACGAAGATAAATCAGTCAGTGTACAGATATCTCCCTGAGTGAAAGTGGACTGAGAGAGACCAGTCAGTGAACAGATATCTGCCTGAGAGGGAGGTACTGAGAAACATCAGTCTGTGTACAGATATGTCTCTGGGAGAGAGGGACTGTGAGACTCCAGTCGTTGTACAGATATGTCCTGGGATAGAGGGACTGAGGGACACCAGTATATGTACCGATATCTGCCTGAGCGGGAGGCACTGAGAGACAACAGTCAGTGTACAGATGTGTCCTGAGTGAGTGGGACTGATATACAACAGTCAGTTACAGATATGTCCCTTAGGGAGAGGGTCTGAGAGACGCCAATCAGTGAACAGATATGTCCCTGAGGGATAGGCACTGCGAGACCAGCCAGTGTACATATATCTCCCTGAGAATCATAGAGACTGAGAGATATCGTCAGTGTACAGATATCTCCCTGAGTGAGAAGAACTGAGAGACACCAGTCAGTGTACAGATATCGTCCTGAGAGATTAGGGGCTTCGGGACACCAGTCCGTATACAGATATATCTCTGAGAGAGAGGGAATGAGTGACAGCAATCAGTGTACAGCTATCTCCCTGAACGAGAGGGACTGCAAGACACATCAGTGAGTGTACAGATATCTTCCCGAGAGGGAGGGAATGAGCGATACAAGTCAGAGTGCAGATATCTCCCTGAGAGGGAGGGACTGAGAGATACAAGTCAGTGGACAGCTATCTCCCTGAAAGAGAGGGACTGAGAGGCACCAGTCAGTATACAGATATATCCGTGAGGGGGAGGGACTGAGAGACACCAGTGAGTGTACAGATATCTCCCTGAGGGAGTGGGACTGAGAAGCACCAGTCAGTGTAGAGATATAGGTCCCTGAGTGAGTGGGACTGAGTGACAGTCAGTGTACAGATACGTCCCAGAGGGAGAAGGACTGAGAGACACCAGTCAGTGGACAGATATGTCCCTGAGGGAAATGGACTGTGAGACCAGTCAGTGCACAGATGTCTCCCTGAGAGACAGAGAGACTGAGAGACATCAGTTAGTGTACAGATATCTTCCTTGGGAAGAGGGACTGACAGACACCAGTCCGTGCACAGATATCTCCCTGAGAGGCATATGAGAGACTCGATTCAGTGTACAGATGTTTCCCTGAGTGAGAGGGACTGAGAGACACCATTCAGTGTGTAGATATCTCCCTGATGGAAATGGAAGAAGAGACATCAGTCAGTGCACAGATATCAGCCTTCGGAAGAGGGACTGACAGACACCAGTCAGTGCACAGATATCTCCCTGAGAGGGAGCATATGAGAGACTCGATTCAGTGGACAGATTTTTTCCTGAGTGAGGGGGACTGAGAGACCATTCGGTGTGTAGATATCTCCCTGATGGAGATGGACGAAGATACATCAGTCAGTGTACAGATATCTTCCTGAGTGAGAGTGGACTGAGAGACACCAGTCAGTGAACAGATATGTCTCTGGGGGAGAGGGAATGAGAGACACCAGTCAGTGTACAGATATGTCCTGGGAGAAGGGACTGAGGGACACCAGTATATGTACAGATATCTGCCTGAGGGGGTGGCACTGAGAGACACCAGGCAGTGTAATGATGTGTCGTGAGGGAGAGGGACTGAGAGAAAACAGTCAGTGTGCAGATATGTCCTTGAGGGAGAGGGACTGAGAGACACCAATCAGTGTACAGATATTTCCCTGAGGGACAGGCACTGCGAGACCAGCCAGTGTACAGATATCTCCCAGAGAATTATAGAGAGTGAGAGATATCAGTCAGTGTTCAGATATCTTCCTGAGGGACAGTGACTGAGAGACAACAGTCAGTTTACTGATATCACCCTGAGGTAGAAGGACTGAATGACACTGATCTGTGAACAATTATCGACAAGAGGGTTAGGGAATGAGACATCAGTCAATGCACAGATATCGCCCTGATGCAGAGGGACTGAGAGACACCAGTCAGTGTACAGAAAGTCTCTCTGACTCTCAGGGACATGAGAGTCATCAGTCCAGTATACAGGTATCTCCCTGAGGGAGAGGGGCTGAGAGACAGCAGTCAGTGTACAGATATCACCCTGAGAGGGAGGTACTGAGAGTCACCAGTCAGTGCACAGATATCAACCTGAAAGGGAAGGACTGAGAGAGACCAGTCAGTGTACAGATATCACCCTGAGAGGGAGGTACTGAGCGACGCCAGTCAGTGTACAGATATCTCGCTGTGTGAGAGGGACTGAGAGAGACCAGTCAGTGTACAGATATCACCCTGAGAGGGAGGTACTGAGAGGCACCAGTCAGTGTGTACAGATATCAAACTGAGAGGGAGGGACTGAGAGACACCAGTCAGTGTACATATATCTCCCTGAGAGAGAGGCAATGAGAGACAACTATCAGTGTACAGATGTGTCCTGACTGAGAGGGACTGAGAGACAACAGTCAGTGTTCAGATATCTCCATGAGGGAGAGGGACTGAGAGATACAAGTCAGTGTACAGATATCACACTGAGAAGGAGGTATTGAGAGACACCAGTCAGTGTTCAGATATCTCCGTGAGGGAGACGGATAGTGAGGCCCCAGTCAGTGCACAGATATGTCGCTGAGGGAGAGGGACTGAGAGACACCAGATAGTGTACAGGTATGTGCCTGATGGGGAGGAACTGAGAGGCACCAGTCAGTGTACAGATAGCTGCCTGAGGGAGAGGGACTGAGAGACACCAGTCAGTGTACAGCTGTCTGCCTGATGGAGTGGGACTGACAGTCAGCAGTCAGTGTACAGATATCTCCCTGAGGGAGAGGGACTAAGAGGCGCCAGTCAGTGTACAGATATCTCCATGAGAGACAGAGAGACTGAGAGACATCAGTCAGAGGACATATATATATATCTCCCTGAGGGAGAGGGACTTAGCGACACCAGTCTGTGTACATATATCTCCCTGAGGGAGAGTAGACTGAGAGTCACCAATCAGTGAAGAGATCTCTCCCTAAGAGGGAGGGACTGAGAGACGCCAGTCAGTGTACAGATATCTGCCTGAGTGTGAGGGACGGAGAGACACCAGTCAGTGTACAGATATCACCCTGAGAGGGAGTGACTGAGAGACACCAGTTGTGTACATATATGTCGCTGGGGGAGAGGGACTGAGAGACACCAGTCAGTGTACAGATATCTCCCTGAGCGAGAGTGGACTGAGCGACACCAATCAGTGAACAAATATCTCCCCGAGAGGGAGGGACTGATAGAAACCATTCAGTGGTCAGATATGTCCCTGAGGTCGAGGGACTGTGAGACAAGTCAGTGTACAGATATCTCCATGAGCGAGATGGACTGAGAGTTAACCGTCGGTGTACATATCTATCCCTGAACGAGAGGAACTGAGAGACACCAGTCAATGTACAAATATGACCATGAGGGAGAGCGACTGAGAGACACGAGTCAGTTTATTGATATCTCCCTGAGAGGGAGTGAGTGAGAGACACCGTTCAGTGTACATATATCTCGCTGAGGTACAGGGACTGAGAGACCAGTCAGTGTACAGATTACTCCCTGAGTGAGAGTGGACTGAGATACACCAGTCAGTATACATATATCTCGCTTCGAGAGAGGGTACTGAATGACACCGGTCTGTGTACAGATATATCCCAGAGGGAGAGGGACTGAGAGACATCAGTGTGTGTACAGATATCTTCCTGATGGGGAGGGGCTGAGAGACACCAGTCAGTGTACAGATATGACCCTGTGGGAGTGGGACTGAGAGACACCAGTCAGTGTACAGGTATCTCTATGAGGGAGAGGGACTGAGAGACACCAGTCAGTATACAGATATCTCCATGAGGGAGATGGACTGAGAGATACCCTTCAGTGTGCATATCTATCCCTGAGCGAGAGGAACTGAGAGACACCAGTCAATGCACAGATATGACCATGAGGGAGAGCGACTGAGAAACACCAGTCAGTTTACTGATATCTCCCTGAGAGGGAGGGATTGAGAGACACCCGTCAGTGTAGAGATATATCCCTGATGGACAGGGACTGAGAAACCAGTCATTGTACAGATATCTCCCTGAGGAGAGCGACTGAGAGACCAGTCAATGTATAGATATCTCGCTGAGGGACATTGGCTGAGAGACCAGTCAGTGTACAGATATCTCCCTGAGGGAGAGCGATTGAGAGAAACCAGTCAGTGTGCAGATATGTCCCTGAGGATGAGCGACTGAGAGACACGAGTCAGTGAACAGTTATCTCCCTGAGGAACAGGCACTGCGTGACCAGTCAGTGTACAGATATCTCCGAGTGAGAGTGGACTGAGAGACACCAGGCAGTGTACAGATGTCTCCATGAGAGACAGAGAGACTGAGAGACATCAGTCAGTGTCCAGATATCTCCCTTCGGAAGAGGGACTGACAGACACCAGTCAGTGCACAGATATCTCCCTGAGGGAGCATATGAGAGACTCGATCCAGTGTACAGATGTCTCCCTGAGTGAGAGGCACTGAGAGACACCAGTCAGTGTGTTGATATCTCCCCGCTGGAGAGGGACGAAGAGACATCAATCAGTGTACAGATATCTCCCTCAGTGAGAGTGGACTGAGAGACACCAGTCAGTGTACAGATATCACCCTGAGAGGGAGGTACAAAGAAACACCAGTCAGTGTACAGATATGTCTCTGGGGGAGAGGGACTGAGAGACACCAGTCAGTGTACAGATATGTCCTGGGAGAGAGGGACTGAGCGACACCAGTATATGTACTGATATCTGCCAGAGGGGGAGGCACTGAGAGACACCAGGCATTGTAATGATGTGTCCTGAGGGAGAGGGACTGAGAGACAACAGTCAGTGTACAGATATGTCCCTGAGGGAGAGGGACTGAGAAACACCAATCAGTGTACAGATATGTCCCTGAGGGACAGGCACTGCGAGACCAGCCAGTATACAGATATATCCCTGAGAAAAAAAGAGACTGAAAGATATCAGTCAGTGAACAGAGATCTTCCTGAGGGAGAGGGAGTGAGAGACAACAGTCAGTGTACTGATATCTCCCTGACGTAGAAGGACTAAATGACACCGGTCTGTGAACAATTATCTACATGAGGGTTAAGGATTGAGACATCTGTCAGTGCACAGATATCTCTGAGGGAGAGGGACGTAGAGCCACCAGTAAGTGTTCAGATATCTTCCTGAAAGGGAGGGACAGAGAGACACCAGTCAGTGTACAGTTATCTCCCTGTTGTAGAGGGACTGAGTGACCAGTCAGTTTAAAGATATCTCCCTGAGAGGGAGGGACTGAGAGACACCAGTCAGTGCACAGATATCTCCTTGAAAGGGAGGGACTGAGAGACGCCAGTCAGTGTACAGATATCTCGCTGAGAGAGAGGGACTAAGAGACACCAGTCAGTGTACAGATATCACCCTGAGAGCGAGGTACTGAGAGACACCAGTCAGTGTGTACAGATATCAACCTGAGAGGGAGGGACTGAGAAACACCAGTCAGTGTACAGATATGTCCCTGAGAGACAGGGACTGAGAGACACCGTTCAGTGTAAAGATATCTCCCTGAGGGAGAGGGACTGAGAGACACCATTCAGTGTACAGATGTGTCCTGAGGGCGAGGGACTGAGAGAAAACAGTCAGTGTACAGTTATCTACCTGAGGGAGAGGGACTGAGAGACACAAGTCAGTGTACAGATATCTCCCTGAGGGAAATGGACTGGGAGATACCCGTCAGTGTACATATCTATCCCTAAGCGAGAGGAACTGAAAGGCACCAGTCAATGGACAGGTATGTCCATGAGGGAGAGCGACTGAGAGACACCAGTCAGTTTACTGATATCTCCCTGAGAGGGAGGGACTGAGAGTCATCAGTCAGTGTGCAGATATGTCCCTGAGGAGAGCGACAGAGAGACACCAGTCAGAGAACAGATATCTCCCTGAGGGACAGGCACTGCGAGACCAACCAGTGTACCGATATCTCCCTGAGAGATATCAGTCAGTGTACAGATATCTTCTGAGGGAGAGGGACTGAGAGACACCAATCAGTATACAGATATCACCTTGAAAAATAGAGAGACTGAGAGACATCAGTCAGTGTACAGACATGTCGCTGGGGGAAAGGAACTGAGAGACACCAGTCGGTGTACAGATATCTCCCTGAGGGAGAGTGGACTGAGATACACCAGTCTGTGTACAGATATCGTCCTGAGAGATTAGGGACTTCGAGACACCAGTCAGTATCCAGATATATCCCTGAGGGAGAGAGACTGAGAGATAGCTATCAGTGTACAGATACCTCCCTGAAGGAGAGGGACTGCAAGACATCAGTGAGTGTACAGATATCTTCCGGAGAGGCAGGGACTGAGAGATACAAGTCAATGTACAGATATCTCCCTGAAAGAGAGGGACAGGGAGACATCAGTCAGTGTACAGATATGTCGCTGGGGAAATGGAACTGAGAGACACCAGTCGGTGTACAGATTTCTCCCTGAGGGAGTCGGACTGAGTGACAGTCAGTATACAGATACCTCCCAGAGTGAGAAGGACTGAGAGACACCAGTCAGTGTACAGATATGTCCCTGAGGGAAATGGACTGTGAGACCAGTCAGTGCACAGATGTCTCCCTGAGAGACAGAGAGACTGAGAAACATCCGTCAGTGTACAGATATCTCCCTTCGGGAGAGGGACTGACAGACAGCAGTCAGTGCACAGATATCTCCCTGAGAAAGAGCAAATGAGAGACTCGATTCAGTGAACAGATGTCTCCCTGAGTGAGAGGGGACTGAGCGACACCAGTCAGTGTACAGATATCACCCAGAGAGGGAGGTACTGAGAGACACCAGTCAGTGTGTAGATATCTCCCGGAGGGAGCGGGACGAAGATACATCAGTCAGTGTACAGATATCTCCCTGAGTGAGAGTGGACTGAGAGAGACCAGTCAGTGAACAGATATCTGCCTGAGAGGGAGGTACTGAGAAACATCAGTCAGTGTACAGATATGTCTCTGGGAGAGAGGGACTGTGAGACTCCAGTCGTTGTACAGATATGTCCTGGGATAGAGGGACTGAGGGACACCAGTATATGTACTGATATCTGCTTGAGTGGGAGGCACTGAGAGACAACATTCAGTGTACAGATGTGTCTGAGGGAGAGGGACTGAGAGACGCCAATCAGTGAACAGATATGTCCCTGAGGGATAGGCACTGCGAGTACAGCCAGTGTACATATATCTCCCTGAGAATCATAGAGACAGAGATATCGTCAGTGTACAGATATCTTCCTGAGTGAGAAGAACTGAGAGACACCAGTCAGTGTACAGATATCGTCCTGAGAGATTAGGGGCTTCGGGGCACCAGTCCGTATACAGATATATCTCTGAGAGAGAGGGAATGAGTGACAGCAGTGTACAGCTATCTCCCTGAACGAGAGGGACTGCAAGACATCAGTGAGTGTACAGATATCTTCCCGAGAGGGAGGGAATGAGCGATACAAGTCAGAGTGCAGATATCTCCCTGAGAGGGAGGGACTGAGAGATACAAGTCAGTGGACAGATATCTCCCTGAGGGAGTGGGACTGAGAAGCACCAGTCAGTGTAGAGATATAGATCCCTGAGTGAGTGGGACTGAGTGACAGTCACTGTACAGATACGTCCCAGAGGGAGAAGGACTGAGAGACACCAGTCAGTGTACAGATATGTCCCTGAAGGAAATGGACTGTGAGACCAGTCAGTGCACAGATGTCTCCCTGAGAGACAGATAGACTGAGAGACATCAGTCAGTGTACAGATATCTTCCTTGGGAAGAGTGACTGACAGACACCAGTCCGTGCACGGATATCTCCCTGAGAGGCATATGAGAGACTCGATTCAGTGTACAGATTTTTCTCTGAGTGAGAGGGACTGAAAGACACCATTCAGTGTGTAGATATCTCCCTGATGGAGATGGAAGAAGAGACATCAGTCAGTGCACAGATTATCACCCTTCGGAAGAGGGACTGACAGACACCAGTCAGTGCACAGATATCTCCCTGAGAGGGAGCATATGAGAGACTCGATTCAGTGTACAGATGTTTTCCTGAGTGAGAGGGACTGAGAGACCATTCGGTGTGTAGATATCTCCCTGATGGAGATGGACGAAGAGACATCAGTCAGTGTACAGATATCTTCCTGAGTGAGAGTGGACTGAGAGACACCAGTCAGTGAACAGATATCTCCCTGAGAGTGAGGGACTGAGAGACACCAGTCAGTTTACCGATATCACCCTGAGAGGGAGGTACAAAGAAACACCAGTCAGTGTACAGTTATGTCTCTGGGGGAGAGGGAATGAGAGACACCAGTCAGTGTTCAGATATGTCCTGGGAGAAAGGGACTGAGGGACACCAGTATATGTACAGATATCTGCCTGAGGGGGAGGCACTGAGAGACACCTGGCTGTGTAATGATGTGTCGTGAGGGAGAGGGACTGAGAGAAAACAGTGTGCAGATATGTCCTTGAAGGAGAGGGACTGAGAGACACCAATCAGTGTACAGATATTTCCCTGAGAGACAGGCACTGCGAGACCAGCCAGTGTACAGATATCTCCCAGAGAATTATAGAGAGTGAGAGATATCAGTCAGTGTTCAGAAATCTTCCTGAGGGACAGTGACTGAGAGACAACAGTCAGTTTACTGACATCACCCTGAGGGAGAAGGACTGAATGACACTGGTCTGTGAACAATTATCGACATGAGGGTTAGGGAATGAGACATCAGTCAGTGCACAGATATCTCCCTGATGCAGAGGGACTGAGAGACACCAGTCAGTGTACAGATAGTCTCCCTGACTCTCAGGGACATGAGAGTCATCAGTCCAGTATACAGGTATCTCCCTGAGGGAGAGGGACTGAGAGACAGCAGTCAGTGTACAGATATCACCCTGAGAGGGAGGTACTGAGCGACGCCAGTCAGTGTACAGATATCTCGCTGTGTGAGAGGGACTGAGAGAGACCAGTCAGTGTACAGATATCACCCTGAGAGAGAGGCAATGAGAGACACCTATCAGTGTACAAATGTGACCTGGCTGAGAGGGACTGAGAGACAACAGTCAGTGTTCAGATATCTCCATGAGGGAGAGGGACTGAGAGACACAAGTCAGTGAAAAGATATCTCCCTGAGAGGGAGGGACTGAGAGACGCCAGTCAGTGTACAGATATCACACTGAGAAGGAGGTATTGAGAGACACCAGTCAGTGTTCAGATATCTCCGTGAGGGAGACGGATAGTGAGGCCCCAGTCAGTGCACAGATATGTCGCTGAGGGAGAGGGACTGAGAGACACCAGTTAGTGTACAGGTATGTCCCTGATGGGGAGGAACTGAGAGACACCAGTCAGTGTACAGATAGCTGCCTGAGGGAGAGGTACTGAGAGACACCAGTCAGTGTACAGCTGTCTGCCTGATGGAGTGGGACTGAGAGACGCCAGTCAGTGTACAGATATCAACCTGAGAGGGAGGGACTGTTGAAACCAGTCAGTGTACAGATATCTCCCTGAGGGAGAGGGACTAAGAGACGCCAGTCAGTGTACAGATATCTCCCTGAGAGACAGAGAGACTGAGAGACATCAGTTAGAGGACATATATATATATCTCCCTGAGGGAGAGGGACTTAGCGACACCAGTCTGTGTACACATATCTCCCTGAGGGAGAGTGGACTGAGAGACACCAATCATCAACAGATCTCTCCCTAAGAGGGAGGGACTGAGAGACGCCAGTCAGTGTACAGATATCTGCCTGAGTGTGAGGGACGGAGAGACACCAGTCAGTGTACAGATATCACCCTGAGAGGGAGTGACTGAGAGACACCAGTTGTGTACATATATGTCGCTGGGGGAGAGGGACTGAGAGACACCAGTCAGTGTACAGATATCTCCCTGAGCGAGAGTGGACTGAGCGACACCAATCAGTGAACAAATATCTCCCTGAGAGGGAGGGACTGATAGAAACCATTCAGTGGTCAGATATCTCCCTGAGGTCGAGGGACTGTGAGACACAAGTCAGTGTACAGATATCTCCATGAGCGAGATGGACTGAGAGATAACCGTCAGTGTACATATCTATCCCTGAACGAGAGGAACTGAGAAACACCAGTCAATGTACAAATATGACCATGAGGGAGAGCGACTGATAGACACCAGTCAGTTTATTGATATCTCCCTGAGAGGGAGTGAGAGAGAGACACATTTCAGTGTACATATATCTCGCTGAGGTACAGGGACTGAGAGACCAGTCAGTGTACAGATTATTCCCTGAGTGAGAGTGGACTGAGATACACCAGTCAGTGTGCAGATTAGTCCCTGAGGATGAGCGACTGAGAGACACCAGTCAGTGAACAGATATGTCCCTGAGGGACAGGCACTGCGAGACCAGCCAGTGTACAGATTACTCCCTGAGTGAGAGTGGACTGAGATACACCAGTCAGTATACATATATCTCGCTTCAGGAGAGGGTACTGAATGACACCGGTCTGTGTACAGATATATCCCAGAGGGAGAGGGACTAAGAGACATCAGTGAATGTACAGATATCTTCCTGATGGGGAGGGGCTGAGAGACACCAGTCAGTGTACAGATATGACCCTGTGGGAGTGGGACTGAGAGACACAAGTCAGTGTACAGGTATCTCTCTGAGGGAGAAGGACTGAGAGACACTAGTCAGTGTACATATATCTCCATGAGGGAGATGGACTGAGAGATACCCTTCAGTGTGCATATCTATCCCTGAGCGAGAGGAACTGAGAGACACCAGTCAATGTCCAGATATGACCATGAGGGAGAGCGACTGAGAAACACCAGTCATTTTACTGATATCTCCCTGAGAGGGAGGGATTGAGAGACACCAGTCAGTGTACAGATATATCCCTGATGGACAGGACTGAGAAACCAGTCAGTGTACAGATATCTCCCTGAGGAGAGCGACTGAGAGACCAGTCAATGTATAGATATCTCGCTGAGGGACATTGGCTGAGAGACCAGTCAGTGTACAGATATCTCCCTGAGGGAGAGCGATTGAGAGAAACCAGTCAGTGTGCAGATATGTCCCTGAGGATGAGCGACTGAGAGACACGAGTCAGTGAACAGTTATCTCCCTGAGGAACAGGCACTGCGTGACCAGTCAGTGTACAGATATCTCCGAGTGAGAGTGGACTGAGATACACCAGTCAGTGTACAGATATGTCCCTGTGAGAGTGGGACTGCGAGGCACCTGTCAGTGTAAAGATATGTCCTGAGGGAGAGGGACTGAGAGACACCAGTCAGTGTACAGATGTCTCCATGAGAGACAGAGAGACTGAGAGACATCAGTCAGTGTCCAGATATCTCCCTTCGGAAGAGGGACTGACAGACACCAGTCAGTGCACAGATATCTCCCTGAGGGAGCATATGAGAGACTCGATCCAGTGTACAGATGTCTCCCTGAGTGAGAGGCACTGAGAGACACCAGTCAGTGTGTTGATATCTCCCCGCTGGAGAGGGACGAAGAGTCATCAATCAATGTACAGATATCTCCCTCAGTGAGAGTGGACTGAGAGACACCAGTCAGTGTACAGATATCACCCTGAGAGGGAGGTACAAAGAAACACCAGTCAGTGTACAGATATGTCTCTGTGGGAGAGGGACTGAGAGACACCAGTCAGTTTACAGATATGTCCGGAGAGAGGGACTGAGCGACACAAGTATATGTACTGATATATGCCAGAGGGGGAGGCACTGAGAGACACCAGGCATTGTAATGATCTGTCCTGAGGGAGAGGGACTGAGAGACAACAGTCAGTGTACAGATATGTCCCTGAGGGAGAGGGACTGAGAAACACCAATCAGTGTACAGATATGTTCCTGAGGGACAGGCACTGCGAGACAAGCCAGTGTACAGATATCTCCCTGAGAAAAAAAGAGACTGAGAGATATCAGTCAGTGTACAGATATCTTCCTGAGGGAGAGGGAGTGAGAGACAACAGTCAGTGTACTGATATCACCCTGACGTAGAAGGACTGAATGACACCGGTCTGTGAACAATTATCTTCATGAGGGTTAGGGATTTAGACACCTGTCAGTGCACAGATATCTCCCTGAGGGAGAGGGACGTAGAGCCACCAGTAAGTGTTCAGATATCTTCCTGAAAGGGAGGGACAGAGAGACACCAGTTAGTGTACAGTTATCTCCCTGTTGTAGAGGGACTGAGTGACCAGTCAGTTTAAAGATATCTCCCTGAGAGGGAGGGACTGAGAGACACCAGTCAGTGCAGAGATATCACCCTGAGAGGGAGGTACCGAGAGACACCAGTCAGTTTATAGATATCTCCCTGATGGAGAAGGACTAGGAGACACCAGTCATTGTGCAGATATCTCACTGAGCGAGAGTGACTGAGAGACACCAGTCAGTGAACAGATATCTCCTTGAAAGGGAGGGACTGAGAGACGCCAGTCAGTTTACAGATATCTCGCTGAGTGAGAGGGACTAAGAGACACCAGTCAGTGTACAGATATCAACCTGAGAGGGAGGGACTGAGAAACACCAGTCAGTGTACAGATATGTCGCTGGGAGAGAGGGACTGAGAGACAGCAGTCTGTGTACAGATATGTCCTGAGAGAGAGGGACTGAGGGACTCCAGTCAGTGTACATATATCTCCCTGAGGGAGAGGCACATGAGAGACACATATCAGTGTACAGATGTGCCCAGAGTGCGAGGGACTGAGAGACAACAGTCAGTGTACAGATATCTCCATGAGGAAGAGGGACTGAGAGACACAAGTCAGTGAAAAGATATCTCCCTGAGAGGGAGGGACTGAGAGACGCCAGTCAGTGTACAGATATCTCCCTGAGGCAGAGGGACTGAGAGATGCCAGTCAGTGTACAGTTATCTCCCTGAGCTAGAGGTACTGAGCGACACCAGTCAGTGTACAGATATCACACTGAGAAGGAGGTACTGAGAGACACCAGTCAGTGTACAGATATCTCCGTGAGGGAGACTGGTAGAGAGGCACCAGTCAGTGTTCAAATATGTCGCTAAGGGAGAGGGACAGTGTGATCAGTCAGAGTACAGATATCTCCCTGAGGGAGAAGGACTGAGGGACTCCAGTCAGTGTACAGATGTCTGCCTGAAGGAGAGGAACTGACAGGCAGCAGTCAGTGTACAGATATCACATCTAGAGGGAGGGACTGAGAGAAACAAGTCAGTTTATAGATATCGCCCTGAGGGAGAGGGACTAAGAGACACCAGTCAGTGTACAGATATCACCCTGAGAGACAGAGAGACTGAGGGACATCAGTTAGAGGACATATACATATCTCCCTGAGGGAGAGGGACTGAGCAACACCAGTCTGTGTACAGATATCTCCCTGAGGGAGAGTGGACTGAGAGACACCAGTCTGTGTACAGATATCTCCCTGAGGGAGAGGGACTGAGCGACACCATTCAGTATGCAGATATCTCCCTGAGGGAGAGTGACTGTGAGACACAAGTCAGTGTACAGATATCTCCATGAGATTACGGATTCAGAGACACCAGTCAGAGTACAGATATCACCCTCAGTGGCAGTGAATGAGAGACACCAGTCAGTATACAGATATCTTCATGAGGGAGAAGGACTGAGAGACACCAGTCAGTTTATTGATATCTCCCTGAGTGGGAGGGACTAAGAGACACCATTCAGTGTACATATATCTCGCTGAGGGACAGGGACTGAGAGACACCATTCAGTGTACAGGTATCTCTCTGAGGGAGAGCGACTGAGAGACACCAGTCAGTGTGCAGATATGTCCCTGAGGATGAGCGACTGAGAGACACCAGTCAGTGAACAGATATCTTCCTGAGAGAATGGGGACATCTAGACACCAGTCAGTAAACAGATATCTCGCTTCGGGAGAGGTTACTGAATGACACCGGTCTGTGTACAGATATGTCCCTGAGGGAGAGGGACTGAGAGACACCAGTCAGTGTACAGGTAGCTCCATGAGGGAGAGGGACTGAGAGACACCTGTCAGTGTACAGATATCTCCATGAGGCAGATGGACTGAGAAATACCCTTCATTGTACATATCTATCCCGGAGCGACAGGAACTGAGAGAAACCAGTCAATGTACAGATATGACCATGAGGGAGAGCGACTGAAAAACATCAGACATTTTACTGATATCTTCCTGAGAGGGAGGGATTGAGAGACACCAGTCAGTGTTCAGATATATCCCTGAGGGACAGGGACTGAGAGACCAATCAGTGTACAAATATCTCCCTGAGGAGAGCGATTGAGAGACCAGTCAGTGTACAGATATCACGCTGTGGGACATTGAATGAGAGACCAGTCAGTGTACAGATATCTCCCTGAGGTAGAGCGATTGTGAGAAACCAGTCAGTGTGCAGATATGTCCCTGAGGATGACCGACTGAGAGACACCAGTCAGTGAACAGATATCTCCCTGAGGGACAGGCACTGCGAGACCAGCCAGTTTACAGATATCTCCCTGAGTGAGAGTGGACTGAGCTACACCAGTCAGTGTACAGATATCTTCCTGAGAGAATGGGGAGTTCTAGACACCAGTCAGTATACAGATATATCGCTGCGGGAGAGGATACTGAATGACACCGGTCTCTGTACAGATAGCGCCCTGAGGGAAAGCGACTGAGACACACCAGTGAGTGTACAGATATCTTCCTGAGAGGGAGTGACTGAGAGACACCAGTCAGTGCACATATATGTCCCTGTGGGAGTGGGACTGAGAGGCACCAATCAGTGTACAGTTATGTCCCTGATGGAGAGGAACTGAGAGAAACCAGTCAGTGTACAGATATGTCCCTGAGGAAGAGTGGGCTGAGAGACACCAATAAGTGAACAGATATATGCCTGAGTGGGAGGGACTGAGTGTCGCCAGTCATTGTACAGATAACTGCCTGAGCGAGGGTGACTGAGAGACACAAGTCAGTGAACAGAGATATCCCTGAGGGAAATGGACTGAGAGACACCAGTCAGTGTACAGATATCTCCCTGATAGACAGAGAGACTGAGATACATCAGTCAGAGGACATATATATATATCTCCCTGAGGGAGAGGGTCTGAGCGACACGAGTCTGTGTACAGATATCTCCCTGAGCAAGCGTGGACTGAGAGACACCAGTTAGTGTACAGATATCTTCCTGAGAGAATGGGGACTTCTGGACACCAGTCAGTATACAGATATCTCGCTTCGGGAGAGGGTACTGAATGACAACGGTCTGTGTACAGATATCTCCCTGAGGGAGCGGGACTGAGAGACATCAGTGAGTGTCCAGAAATCTTCCTGAGAGAGAGGGACTGAGATACACCAGTCAGTGTACAGATATGTCCCTGTGGGAGTGGGACTGCGAGGCACCAGTCAGTGTACAGATATGTCTCTGAGGGAGAGGGACTGTGAGACACCAGTCTGTGTACAGATATCTCCCTGAGAGACAGTCAGACAGAGAGACATCAGTCAGCGGACATATATGTATCTCCCTGAGGGAGAGTGACTGAGCAACACCAGTCTGTGCACCGATATCTCCCTGAGGTGGAGTGGACTGAGAGACACCAATCAGTGAACATATATCGCCCTGAGAGGGAGGGACTGAGAGATGCCAGTTAGTGTACCGATATCTGCCTGAGGGTGAGGGACGGAGAGACACCAGTCAGTGTACAGATATGTCGCTGGGGGAGAGGGCTGAGAGACACCCGTCAGTGTACAGGTATGTCCCTGATGGAGAGGAACTGAGAGACACCAGTCAGTGTACAGATATGTCCCTGAGGAAGAGGGACTGAGAGACAGCATTCAGTGTGCAGGTAATTCATTGATGGGGAGGGACTGAGCGACACCAGTCAGTGCACAGATATCTCCCTGAGAGGGAGCCACTGAGAGACGCCAGTCAGTGTACAGATGTCTGCCTGAGGGAGAGGGACTGAAAGGCAGCAGTCAGTGTGCAGATATCACCCTGAGAGGGAGGGACTGAGAGAAACCAGTCAGTGTATAGATATCTCCCTGAGGGAGAGGGACTAAGAGACACCTGTCAATGTACAGATATCAGCCTGAGAGACAGAGAGATTGAGAGACATCAGTCAGAGGACGTATATATATATATCTCCTGAGGGAGAGGGACTGAGCGACACCAGTCTGTGTACAGATATATCCCAGAGGGAGAGTCGACTGAGAGACACCAATCAGTGGATAGATATCTCCCTGACAGAGAGGGACTGAGAGACGCCAGTCAATGTACAGATAGTAGCCTGATGGTGAAGGATGGAGAGAGATCAGTCAGTGCACAGGTATCATCCTGAGAGGGAGGGACTGAGAGACACCAGTCAGTGTACTGATATGACGCTGGGGTAGAGGGACTGAGATACACCAGTCAGTTAACAGATATCTCCCTGAGGGAGAGTGGACTGAGAGAAACCAATCAGTGTATAGATATCTCCCGGAGGGAGAGGGACTAAGAGCTCAATCAGTGTATAGATATCTCGCTGAGGCACAGGCACTGCGAGACCAGCCAATGTACAGATTTCTCCCTGAGTGAGAGTGGACTGAGATACAACAGTCAGTGTACAGATATCTTCCTGAGAGAATGGGGTCATCTAGACACCAGTCAGAAACAGATATCTCGGTTCGGGAGAGGGTACTGAATGACACCGGTCTGTTTACAGATATCTCCCTGATGGGGAGGGATTGAGAGACACCAGTCAGTGTACAGGTATCTCCATGAGGGAGAGGGACTGAGAGACACCAGTCAGTTTACAGATATCTCCATGAGGGTGATGGACTGAGAGATACCCGTCAGTGTACATATCTATCCCTTAGCGAGAGGAACTGAGAGACACCAGGCAATGTACAGATATGACCATGAGGGAGAGCGACTGAGAAACACCAGTCAGTGTACAGATATATCCCTGTGGGACAGGGACTGAGAGACCAGTCAGTGTACAGATATGTCGCTGGGGGGAGAGGGACTGAGATATACCAGTCAGTGTGCAGACACGTCCCACAGAGAGTGTGACAGAGAAACCATTCAGTGTGCAGATATTTCCCTGGGGGAGAGGGACTGAGTGACCAGTCAGTTTACAGAAATCTCCCTGAGAAACAGAGAGACAGAGATACATCAGTCAGAGGACAGATATCTCCCTGAGGGAGTGGAACTAAGAGACACCAGTCAGTGAACAGATATCTCCCTGAGCAGGAGGGACTGCGAGACACCAGTCAGTTTCCAGATATCTCCCTGTGGGAGAGGGCCTGAAAGTCAGCATTCAGTCTGCCTGAGCGAGGGGGACTGAGAGACACCAGTCAGTGTGCAGAGATGTCCCTGAGGGAAATGGACTGAGAGACCAGTCAGTGTACAGGTTTCTCCATGAGAGAGAGGGATTCAGAGACACAAGTCAGAGTACAGATATCACTCTCAGGGGCAGGGAATGAGAGACACCAGTCAGTCAGTATACAGATATCTCCCTGAGTGAGATGGCCTGAGAGGTACCCTTCAGTGTACATATGTATACCTGATCGAGAGGAACTGAGAGACACCAGTCAATGTACAGATAAGACCATGAGGGAGAGCGACTGAGATACACAAGTCAGTTTATTGATATCTCCCTGAGGGAGAGCGGCTCCGAGACACCAGTCAGTGTGCAGATATGTCCCTGAGGATGAGCGACTGTGAAACACCAGTCAGTGAACAGATATCTCCCTGAGAGTCAGAGAGACTGAGAGATATCAGTCAGGGTACAGATATCTTCCTGAGGGAGAGGGACTGAGCGACACCATTGTGTGTACAGATATCTGCCTGAGGGAGAAAAACTGAGAGACACCAGTAAGTGTGCAGATATCTCCCTGAGGGAGAGGGGACTGAGACACACCAGTCAATGTACAGATATCACCCTGAGATGGAGGGACTGAGAGACACCAGTCAGTGTACAGATATGTCGCTGGGGAAGAGGGACTGAGTTACCAGTCAGTGTACAGATATCTGCCTGAGAGACAGAGAAAATGAGAGACATCAATCAGACGACTTATATATCCCTGATGGGAGAGTGGACTGAACGACACCAGTTACTGAACAGATACCTCCCTAAAAGAAAGGGACTGAGAGACGCCATGCATTGCACAGATATCTGCCTGAGGCAGAGGGACTGAGAGACATCAGTCAGTGTACAGAGATCACCTTGAGAGGGAGGTATTGTGAGGCACCATTCAGTGTACAGATATCTACCTGAGGGAGAGGAACAGAGGGACACCAGTCAGTGTACATATATCTCCCTGGGTGAGAGGGTCTGAGAGACAACATTCAATGTTCAAATGTGTCCTGAGGGAGATGGACTGAGAGATACCCGCCAGTGTACATACCTATCCCTGAGCGAGAGGAACTGAGAGACACCAGTCAATGTACAGATATGTCCATGAGGTAGAGCAACTAAGAGACACCAGTCAGTTAACTGATATCTCTCTGAGAGGGAGGGACTGAGAGACACCAGTCAGTGTACAGATATCTCCCTGAGAGACAGAGAGTGAAAGATATCATTCAGTGTACAGATATCCTCCTGAGGGAGAGGGACTGAGAGACACCAGTCAGTGTACAGATAGCACCATGAGGGAGAGGGACCCAGAGACTCCAGTCAGTGTACAGATATCTTCCTGAGGGCAAGGATTGATGGACATCATTCAGTGTACATATATTTCCCTGGGGGAGAGGGAGTGAGTGACCAGTCATTGTACGGATATCACCCTGAGAAACAGAGAGACTGAGACATCAGTCAGTGTACATCTATCTCGCTGAAGGAGTGGGGCTGCAAGACATCAGTGAGTGTACAGATATCTTCCTGAGAGGGAGGGACTGAGAGACACCAGTCAGTGTACAGATATCACCCTGAGTGGGAGGGACTGAGAGATACAAGCCAGTGTACAGATACGTGCCTGAGGGAGAGGGACTGTTGTAGGCATTCGGCACCTACTGAATATGTCAAAACACTAGGCATTACGCAATGCTAAATATATCTACACTCATATAGGTTTAAAGTGGCCACATATAAAATGTCTGCCCAAGCATGATGGGAACTCAGTTAGTCAAGCAACTAACTATTGACTGAGGCTGACGGAGCAATGACCTAGTGAGGCCCACTACCGGGAATGCCTTGGATCATCCAATTGAGACAAGATATCTGTAACGGACCATAAAATACCTGGTTTGGAATGTCCTCAATCAAGGACTTCGCATAGCAAAGCCCCGAGGAACAGAGATAAGGGGGGGCCCACTTTACATAACGAGGTCATTAATCAGCCCGAGCTGAAAAACCGAACATACAGCCCCTGAGGTTTCAGGGGAATTCTATAGGGTTAAAGAAACCTATTGGTAATCTATAATCTTTATGACTGGATTGTGTCCAGCCGAAGTGTGCTGAGTAACTGTAATGAACTAGAGTAAAACACATCAATATTGATGATTTCTTTGTTCGTTGTAGAGTAGAGTGCCTGGAGTTGGATCAGAGGCTCTCTCCACGCTAGCGTAATAAAAGCCGTTTTGGAGTTGGAACCGACCAGTGTGTCGAGTGATTCTTGCAGGAAAACATTCGCGCTAACAGGGACTGAGAGACCAGTCAGCATAAAGATATCTCCAAGAGGGAGAAACACTGAGAGACACCAGTCAGTGTACATATATATCCCTGAGGAAAATGGACTGAGAGACCAGTCAGAGCACAGTTATCACCTGAGAGACTGAGAGGCTCAGAGACATCAGTCAGTGCAGATATCTCCCTGAGAGGTAGCAACTGAGAGACGCCAGTCAGTGTACAGATGTCTCCCTGAGGGAGAGGGACTGAGAGACACCAGTCAGTGTACAGATATCACCCTGAGAGGGAGGGACTGAGAGACACCAGTCAGGGTACAGATATATCGCTGGGGGAGAGGGACTGAGATATACCAGTCAGTGTACAGATATGACACCTGAGAGGCGGGGACTGAGACACAACGGTCAGTGTACCGATATCTCCCTGAGGGAGAGGGACTGAGAGACACCAGTCAGTGTACCGATATCTCTCTGAGGGAGAGGGACTGAGACACAACGGTCAGAGTACCGATATCTCGCTGAGGGAGAGGGACTGAGAGACACCAGTCAGTGTACAGATATCTCTCTGAGGGAGAGGGACTGAAAGACACCAGTCATTGCACAGATATCACCAACACATGAGAAATAGAGAGACTGAGAGACATCAATCAGAATGCAGATATCTCCCTGAGGGAGAGGAACTGAGAAACATCAGTCAGTGAACAGATATCTCCCTGAGAGGGAGGGACTGAGAGACGCCAGTCAGTGTAGAGCTATCTCCCTGAGGTGGAGGGACTGAGAGACACCAGTCATTGTACAGATATTTCCCTGAGGGAGAGGAACTGAGAGACACCAGTCAGTGTTCAGATATCTCCCTGAGGGAGAGTGGATAGAGAGACACCAGTCAGTGTAAAGATATCGTCCTGAGAGATTAGGGACTTCGAGACACCAGTCAGTGTACAGATATCTCCCTGAGGGAGAGGGACTGAGAGACAGTAGTCAGTGTACAGCTATATCCCTGAAGGAGAGTGACTGCAAGACATCAGTTTGTGTACAGATATCTTCCTGAGAGGGAGGGACTGAGAGACACCAGTAAGTTTGCAGATATCTCCCTGAAAGAGTGGGTTGAGAAGCACCAGAGAGTGTACAGATATGTTCCTGAGTGAGTGGGACTGAGTGACAGTCAGTTTACAGATACCTCCCAGAGGGAGAAGGACTGAGAGACACCAGGCAGTGCACAGATCTGTCCCTGAGGGAAATGGACTGTGAGACCAGTCAGTGCACAGATATCTCCATGAGAGGGAGGGACTGAGAGACGCCAGTCAGTGTACAGATATCTCCCTGAGGGAGAGGGACTGAGAGACAGTAGTCAGTGTACAGCTATATCCCTGAAGGAGAGTGACTGCAAGACATCAGTTTGTGTACAGATATCTTCCTGAGAGGGAGGGACTGAGAGACACCAGTAAGTTTGCAGATATCTCCCTGAAAGAGTGGGTTGCGAAGCACCAGAGAGTGTACAGATATGTTCCTGAGTGAGTGGGACTGAGTGACAGTCAGTTTACAGATACCTCCCAGAGGGAGAAGGACTGAGAGACACCAGGCAGTGCACAGATCTGTCCCTGAGGGAAATGGACTGTGAGACCAGTCAGTGCACAGATATCTCCATGAGAGGGAGGGACTGAGAGACGCCAGTCAGTGTACAGATATCTCCCTGAGGGAGAGGGACTGAGAGACACCAGTCAGTTTACAGATATCTCCCTGAGGGAGAGAGACTGAGAGTCACCGGTCAGTGAACAGATATTTCCTGAGAGGGAGGGACTGAGAGACGCCAGTCAGTGTACAGATATCTCCGAGGGAGAGGGACTGAGAGACACCAGTCAGTTTTCAGATATGTCCCTGAGGGACAGGCACTGCGAGACCAACCAGTGTACATATATCTCCCTGAGAAACATAGAGGCTGAGATATATCAATCAGTATACAGATATCTTACTGAGGGAGAGGGACTGAGAGACACCAGTCAGTGTACTGATATCAGCCTGAAAGGGAGGGAGTGAGAGTCGTCAGTCAGTGTAAAGCTATATCCCTGATGGAGAGGGACTGAATGACACCGGTCTGTGTACAAGTACCTACATGAGGGAGAGAGATTGAGACACCAGTCAGTTTACAGATATCTCCCTGAGGGAGAGGGACTGAGAGCCACTAGTCAGTGTACAGATATCACTCTGAGATGGAGGTAGTGAGAGACACAAGTCAGTTTACAGATATCTCCCTGATGGAGAGGGACTAGGAGTCATCAGTCATTGTGCAGATATCTCCCTCAAGGAAAGTGACTGAGAGACACCAGTCAGTGAACAGATAACTCCCTGAGAGGGAGGGACTGAGAGACGCCAGTCAATGTACAGATATCTCCCTGAGGGAGCGGGACTGAGAGACACCAGTCAGTGTACAGATATCACCCTGAGAGGGAGGTAATTAAAGACACCAGTCAGTGTACAGATATCAACCTGAGAGGGAGGATCTGAGACACCAGGCAGTGTACAGATATGTCGCTGGGAGAGAGGGAAGGAGAGACACCGTCTGTATACAGATATGCCCTGAGAGAGAGGGACTGAGTGACACCAGTAAGTGTACATTTATCTCCCTGAGGGAGAGGGACTGAGAGACAACAGTCAGTGTAAAGATATCTCCCTGAGAGTGAGGGACTGAGAGATGGCAGTAAGTGCACAGGTGTCTTCCTGGGGGAGAGTGACTGAGAGACGCCAGTCAATTTACATATATCACACTGAGAAGTAGGTACTGAGAAATACCAGTCAGTGTACAGATATCTTCCTGAGGGACACGGATAGAGCGGCAGCAGTCAGTGTGCAGATATCTCTGAGGAAGAGGGACAGTGTGAGCAGTCAGTGTACAGATATCTCCCTGAGAGACAAGGAGACGGGAGACAACAGCCAGAGTGCAGCTATCTCCCTGAGGGAGTGGGACTGAGCGACGCCAGTCAGTTTGCTGATATCTCCCTTAGGGAGAGGGACTGAGAGACACCAGTCAGTGTAGATATATGTCCCACGAAGAGAGGGACTGAGAGACACAAAACAGTGTACAGATATCTCCCTGAGAGGGAAGGACTGAGAGACACCAGTCACTGTACAGATACCTCCCTGCAGGAGTGGGACAAAGAGACACCCGTCAGTGAAAAAATATCTCCCAGAGAGGGAGGGACTGAGAGATGCCAGTCTGTATACAGATATGTCCTGAGAGAGAGGGACTGAGGGACACCAGTAAGTGTACATTTATCTCCCTCTGGGAGAGGCATTGAGAGACACATGTCAGTGTACAGATGTGTCCTGAGTGAGAGGGACTGAGAGACACCAGTCAGTGTACAGATATCTCCATGAGGGAGAGGGACTGAGATACACCATTCAGTGTACAGATATCTCCATGAGGGAGAGGGACTGAGAGACACAAGTCAGTGTACATATTTCACACTGAGAGACACCAGTCAGTGTATAGATATGTCCCTGAGGGAGCCGGATAGAGAAGCACCCGTCAGTGTGCAGATATGTCCCTGAGGGAGAGGGACAGTGTGAGCAGTCAGTGTACAGATATCTCCCTGAGAGACAGGGAGACGGGAGACACCAGTCGGTGTACAGATATCTCCCTGAGAGACAGGGAGACGGGAGACACCAGTCGGTGTACAGATAGCTCCCTGAGTGAGAGTGGACTGAGATGCACCTGTCAGTGTACAGATATCTTCCTGGGAGATTGGGGACTTCTGGACACCAGTCTGTATACAGATATCTCTCTGCGGGAGAGGGTACTGAATGACACCGGTCTGTGTACAGATATCTCCCGGAGGGAGAGGGACTGAGAGAGTCCAGTGAATGTACAGATATCTCACAGAGAGCGGGACTGAGCGAAGCCAGTCAGTTTGCACATATCTCGCTTGGGGAGAGGGACTGAGAGACACCAATCAGTGTAGATTTATGTCCCAGAAAGAGAGGGACTGAGAGACACCAGTCAGTGAACAGATATCTCCCTGCAGAAGTGGGACAAAGAGACACCAGTCAGTGTACAGATATCTCCCTGAGGGAGGGGGAATGAGAGGCACCAATCAGTGTACAGCTATGTCACTGAGGAAGAGGGACTGAGAGACCAGTCAGTATACAGATATCTCCCTGAGGGAGAAGGACTGAGAGACATCAGTCAGTGTACAGATAGTTTACTGAGAGGGATTGAGAGAAACCAGTCAGTGTACAGATGTCACCCCGAGATCGAGGGACTGAAAGATAACAGTCAGTGTACAGATATCTCCATGAGGGATAGCGACTGAGAGACAACAGTCTGCGTACAGATATGTCCTGAGCGAGAGGGACTGAGTGACACCAGTCAGTGTACAGATAGTTTACTGAGAGGGATTGAGAGAAACCAGTCTGTGTACAGATGTCACCCCGAGATCGAGGGACTGAAAGATAACAGTCAGTGTACAGATATCTCCCTGAGGGAGAAGGACAGAGATACACCTGTCCGTGCACAGATATCTCCCTGAGGGAGAGGGACTGAGAGGCACCAGTCAGTGTAATTATATATCACTGACGGAGAGGGACTGAGAGACCATTCAATATACAGATATCTCCCTGAGGGAGAATGACTGAGAGCCAGCAGTCACTGTCCAGATATCTCCTTGAGGGAGAGGGACTGTGAGGCACCAGTCAGTGTAATTATATGTCGCCTACGGAGAGGGACTGAGAGACCATTCAATATACAGATATCTCCCTGAGGGAGAATGACTGAGAGACAGCAGTCACTGTGCAGATGTCTCCCTGAGAGACAGAGAGACTGAGAGATATCAGTCAGCGTATAGATATCACCCGGAGGGAGAGGGACTGAGATACACCAGTCATTGTACAGACATATCACTGGGTTGAGAAGACTGAGAGACACAAGTCAGTGTTCAGATATCCCCGTGAGAGGGAGGGACTGAGAGATATCAGTCAGTGTACAGATATCTCGCTGAGGGAGTGCGACAGAGAAGCACCAGTCAGTGTACAGATATCACCATGAAGGAGAGGAACTGAGAGACACCAGTCATTATACTGATATCACCCTGAGGGAGACGGACGAGAGACACCAGTCAGAGAACAGATATCTCCATTAGGGAGAGAGATTGAAAGACACCAGTCAGTGTACATATATCTCCTTGAGGAAGTGGGACTGAGAAGCATAAGTCAGTGTAGAGGTATGTTCCTGAGTGAATCGGACTGAGAGACCAGTCAGTATACAGATACCTCCCAGAGTGAGAAGGACTGAGAGACACCAGTCAGTGCACAGATATCATCCTGAGAGCGAGGGATTGAAAGACACCAGTCAGTGTACAGATATGTCCTTCGAGAGAGGGACTGCGAGACACCATCAGCGTACAGATGTCACCCTGAGGGAGTGGGAGTGAGAGACACTAGTCATTCTACAGATATCACCCTGAGGGAGAGGAACTGAGACACACCAGTCACTATACAGATATGCCCATGAGGGTGAGCGACTGAGAAACATCAGTCTGTGTACAGATATCTCCCTGAGAGGAAGGAACTGAGAGACACCAGTCAGTGTGCAGATATCTCTCTGAGGGAGAGGGACTGAGAGACACAAGTCAGTGTACAGATATCACCCATTGAGGGAGGTACTTTGAGACACCAATCAGTTTATAGATATCTCCCTGATGGAGAGGAACTAGGAGACATCAGTCATTGTGCAGATATCTCTCTGAGGGAGAGTGACTGAGAGACATCAGTCAGTGAACAGAAAACTCCCTGAGAGGGAGTTATTGAGAGACACCAGTCAGTGTACAGATATCAAACTGAGAGGGAGGGACTGAGGGACACCAGTAAGTGTACATTTATCTCCCTGAGGGAGAGGCACTGAGAGACACATGTCAGTGTACAGATGTGACCTGAGTGAGAGGGACAGAGAGACAACAGTCAGTGTATAGATATCTCCTTGAGCGAGAGGGACTGAGAGACACCAGTCAGTGTACAGATATCTCCATGAGGGAGAGGGACTGAGAGACACAATTCAGTGAAAAGATATCTCCCTGAGTGATAGTGGACTGAGATGCACCAGTCAGTGTACAGATATCTTCCTGGGAGATTGAGGACTTCGGGACCCCAGTCAGTATACAGATATCTCGCTGCGGGAGAGGGTACTGAATGACACCGGTCTGTGTACAGATATCTCCCTGAGGGAGAGGGACTGAGAGACTCCAGTGAATGTACAGATGTCTCACAGAGAGGGCGGGACTGAGCGACACCAGTCAGTTTGCAGATATCTCCCTTAGGGAGAGGGACTGAGAGGCACCAGTCAGGGTACAGATATCACCCTGAAAGAGAGGTGCTGAGAGTCACCAATCAGTATACAGATATCTCCCTGAGAGAGAGGGACTGAGAGACACAAGTCAGTGTAGATATATGTCCCTGCAGGAGAGGAACTTAGCGACACCAATCAGTGTACAGATATGTCCCTGAGAGAGAAGGACTGAGAGACACCAGACCGTGTACAGATATCTCCCTGAAGGAGTGGGACAAAGAGACACCAGTCAGTGTACAGATATCTCCCTGAGGGAGAGGGACTGAGTGACACCATTCAGTGTACAGATGTGTCCTGAGGGAGAGGGACTGAGAGACACAATTCTGTATACAGGTATGTCCTGAGAGACAGGGACTGAGGGACACCAGTAAGTGTACATTTATCTCCCTGAGGGAGAGGCACTGAGAGACACATGTCAGTGTACAGATGTCTCCTGAGTGAGAGGGACAAAGAGACAACAGTCAGTGTACAGATATCTCCATGATGGAGAGGGACTGAGAGACACCAGTCAATGTACATATATCTCCATTAGGGAGAGGGACTGAGAGACACATGTCAGTGAAAAGATATCTCACTGAGAGGGAGGCACTGAGAGATGCCAGTCAGTGTACAGATATCTCCCTGAGGGAGAGGGATTGAGAGACGCCATCAATGTACATATATCTCCATTAGGGAGAGGGACTGAGAGACACATGTCAGTTAAAAGATATCTCCCTGAGAGGGAGGCACTGAGAGATGCCAGTCAGTGTACAGATATCTCCGAGGGAGAGGGACTGAAAGACACCAGTCGGTGTACAGATATCTCCCTGAGTGAGAGTGGACTGAGATCTTTCTGTGAGATTGGGGACTTCTGGACACCAGTAAGTATACAGATATCTCGCTGCGGGAGAGTGTACTGAATGACACCGGTCTGTGTACAAATATCTCCCTGAGGGAGAGGGTATGAGAGAATCCAGTGAAAGTACAGATATCTCACAGAGAGGGCGGGACTGAGCGACGCCAGTCAGTTTGCAGATATCTACTTGAGGAAGTGGGACTGAGAAGCACCAGTCAGTGTACAGGTATGTCCCTGAGTGAGTGGGACTGAGAGACCAGTCAGTATACAGATACTTCCCAGAGTGAGAAGGACTGAGAGACACAAGTCAGTGTACAGATATCATCCTGAGAGCGAGGTATTGAAAGACACCAGTCAGTGTACAGATATGTCCTGAGGGAGAGGGTCTGCGAGACACCATCAGCGGACAGATGTCATCCTGAGGGAGTGGGATTGAGAAACACCAGTCAGTGCACAGATATCTCCTTGAGAGGGAGGGATTGAGAGACACCAGTCAGTCTACAGATATCACCCTGAGGGAGAGGAAATGAGAGACAGCAGTCAGTGTACAGATATGCCCATGAGGGAGAGCGACTGAGGAACACCAGTCTGTGTACAGATATCTCCCTGAGAGGGAGGGATTGAGAGACACCAGTCAGTGTACAGATATCTCCCTGAGGGAGAGGGACTGAGAGACACCAGTCAGTTTAAAGATATGTCACTGATGGATAGGGTCTGAGAGACAACAGTCTGTGTACAGATATCTCCCTGAGAGGGAGGGATTGAGAGACACCAGTCAGTGTACAGGTGTCTCCCTGAGAGACAGAGGGACTGAGAGACATCAGTCAGAGTACATAAAGCTCCATGAGGGAGAGGGACGTTGAAACATCAGTCGGTGTACAGACATATCACTGAGGGAGAGACGACTGAGAGACACCAGTCAGTGTTCAGATATCCCCCTGAGAGAGTGGGGACTTCGAGACACCAGCCAGTGTACAGATATTTGCCTGAGGGAGAGGGAATGAGAGACACCAGTAAGTGTGCAGATATGTCCCAGAGTGAGAGGGACTGATAGATAAAAGTCAGTGTACAGCGATGTCCCTGAAAGGTAGGTACTGAGAGACTCCAGTCAGTGTCCAGATATCTCCCTGAGGGAGAGGGACTGAGGGACGCCAGTCAGTATACAGATATCCCCCGGAGAGTGAGGGCATGAGGGGCACCACTCAGTGTATAGATATCTCGCTGAGGGAGAGGGCCTGAGAGACACCTGTCAGTGTACAGATATCACCCGGAGAGTGATGGACTGAGGGGCACCACTCAGTGTACAGATATGTCCCTGAGGGCGAGGGACTGAAGACTTATGTCAGTTTACAGATATCGCCTTGCGAGGGATGGAGTGAGAGACACCAGTCAGTCGACAGATATCTTGCTGATGGAGAGGAAGTGAGAGACACATGTTAGTGTCCAGATATCTCGCTGAGTGATATAGAAACATACATAGAAACAGAGAAAAATAGGTGCAGGAGTCGGGCATAACGCCCTTCTAACCTGCACCGCCATTCAATGAGTTCATGGCTGAACATGCAACTTCAGTGTCCCATTCCTGATTTCTCGCCATACCCCTTGAACCCCCTAGTTGTAAAGAATTCATCGAACTCCCTTTTGAATATAATTAGTGAATTGGCAGCAACTACCTTCTGCGGTAGAGAATTCCACAGGTTCACCACTCTCTGGGTGAAGAAGTTTCTCCTCATCTCGGTCCTAAATGGTTTACCCCTAATCCTTAGACTGTGACCCCTGGTTCTGGACTTCGCCAACATTGGGAACATTCTTCCTGCATCTAACCTTTCTAAACGCATCATAATTTTAAACGTTTCTATAAGGTCCCCTCTCATTCTTCTGAACTCCAGTGAATACACGCCCAGTTGATCCAGTCTTTCTTGATAGGTCAGTCCCACCATCCCGGGAATCAGTCTGGTGAATCTTCGCTGCGCTCCCTCAATAGCAAGAATGTCCTTCCTCAGGTTAGGAGAACAAAACTGTACACAATACTCCAGGTGTGGCCTCACCAAGGCCCTGTCCAACTGTAGCAACACCTCCCTGCCCCTGTACTCAAATCCCCTCGCTATGAAGGCCAACAAGCCATTTGCTTTCTTAACCGCCTGCTGTTCCTGCATGCCAACCTTCAATGACTGATGTATCATGACACCCAGGTCTCGTTGCACCTCCTTTTTTCCTCATCTGTCACCATTCAGATAATAGTCTGTCTCTCTGTTTTTAAAAGCAAAGTGGATAACCTCACATTTATCCACATTATACGACATCTGCCTTGCATTTGCCCACTCACGGGAAGCTATCCATGTCAATCTGCAGCCTCATAGCATCCTCCTCGCAGCTCACACTGCCACCCAACTTAGTGTCATCCGCAAATTTGTAGATACTACATTTAATCCCCTCGTCTAAATCATTAACGTACAGTGTAAACAGCCACAGCACAGAACATTGCGGTACCTCACTAGTCACTGCCTGCCATTCGGAAAATCTCCATTTACTCCTACTCTTTGCTTCCTATCTGACAATCAGTTCTCAATCCATGTCAGCACACTACCCCCAATCCCATGTGCTTTAACTTTGCACATTAATATCTTGTGTGGGACCTTGTCAAAAGCCTTCTGAAAGTCCAAATATACCACATCAACTGGATCTCCCTTGTCCACTCTACTGGAAAAATCCTCAAAGAAATTCCAGAATATTTGTCAAACATGATTTCCCTTTCATAAATCCATGCTAACTTGGACCTATCATGTCACCATTTTCCAAATGCGCTGGATGACATCCTTAATAATTGATTCCATCATTTTACCCACGACTGAGGTCAGGCTGACCGGTCTATAATTCAGTTTTCTCTCTCCATCCTGTTTTAAAAAGGGAGGTTAAATTGGCTACACTCCACTCGATCGGAACTGATCCAGAGTCAATGGAATGTTGGAAAATGACGGTCAATGCAGCCGCTATTTCCAAGGCCACCTCCTTTAGTACTCAGGGATGCAGTCCATCAGGCCCTGGGGATTTATCGGCCTTCAATCCCATCAATTTCCCCAACACAATTTCCCGACTAATAAGTAATTTACTCAGTTCCTCCACCTTTCTAGACCCTCTCACCCGTTTTATATCAGGAAGGTTGTTTGTGTCCTCCTTAGTGAATACTGAACCAAAGTACTTGTTCAATTGGTCTGCCATTTCTTTGTTCCCCATTATGACTTCCCCTGATACTGACTGCAGGGGACCTCCGTTTGTCTTTACTAACCTTTTTCTCTTTACATATCTACAGAAACTTCTGAAATCCGTATTAATGTTCCCTGCAGCTCCTTCTCTTACTTCATTTTCCCTGCCCTATTCAGACCCTTTGCCCTCCTCTGCTGAGTATTAAATTTCTCCCAGTCCGCAGGTTTGCTGCTATTTCTGGCCAATTTGTATGCCACTTCCTGGCTTTAATACTATCCCTGATTTCCCTTGATAACCACGGTTGTGCCACCTTCCCTTTTTTATTTTTACGCCAGACTGGAAGGTACAATTGTTGTATTTCATCCATGTGGACTCCAAATGTGTGCCAATGCCCATCCACAGTCAACCCCTTAAGTATCATTCGCCAATCTATCCTAGCCAATTCACGCCTCATACCTTCAAAGTTACCCTTCTTTAAGTTATGGACCATGGTCTCTGAATTAACAGTTTCATTCTCCATCCTAATGCAGAATTCCACCATATTTTGGTCACTCTTCCCCAAGGGGCCTCGCACAACGAGAGTGCTAAATAATCATTTCTCATCACACAATACCCAGTCTAAAACGGCCACCCCCTAGTTGGTCTAGATGCACTGAAAGATACCAGTCAGCGAACAGATATCTCCCTGAGAGGGAGGGACTGAGAGTCACCAGACATTGTATCGATATCTCCCTGAGGGCGAGGGACTGAGAGACACCAGTCAGTGTACAGATATGTCCCTGGTGGATAGGGACTGAGAGGCCAGTCAGTATACAGATATATCGCTGAGGGAGAAGGTCTGAGAGACACCAGTCAGTGTACAGATATCTCCCTGAGAAATTGGGGACTTCGAGATACCATTCAGTGTACAGGTATCTCCCTGAGGGAGAAGAGACTGAATTACACCTGTCAGTGTATAGATGTCTTCGTGAGGGACAGGCACTGAGAGACACCAGTCAGTGCACAGATATCTACCCGAGGGAGAGCGACTGAGAGACACCAGTCAGTGTACAGGTATCTCCCTGATGGTGAGGGACTGCTGGATACCAGTGTGTGTACAGACATCTTCCTGAGAGGGAGGGACTGCGAGACATCAGGCAGTGCACTGATATGTCCCGGATGGGCAGGGACTGAGAGACCAGTCAGTGTACAGATACCTCCCTGTGGAGAGGGGCAGAGAGACACTCGTCAGTGTACATATCTGTACTTGAGGGAGAGGGAATGAGAGGCAGCAGTCAGTGTACATATATGTCCCTGAGGGAGTGGGACTGTGAGACCAACCAGAATACAGATATCTCCCTGAAAGTCAGAGAGACTGAGAGACATCAGTCAGTGTAAAGTTATCTCCCTGAGGAAGAAGGGGCTGAATGACACCTGTCAGTTTACAGATATCTGCGTGAGGGACAGTGACTGCAAGACACCAGTCAGTGTACAGATATCACCATGAGAGTGAGGGACGGATGGGCACCGCTCAGTGTGCACTAATCTCGCTGAGGTAGGGGGATCTAGAGACAACGGTCAGTGTACAGATATGACCCTGAGCGACAGGAACTGAGAGACCCGTCAGTGTACAGATATTTCCCTGCGGAGAGGAACTGAGAGACACATGTCAATGTACAGATATGTCCCTGAGGGAGAGGGACTGAGAGACAAAAGGCAGTGCACAGATATGATCCTGAGGGAGAGGGACTGAGAGACCAGCCAGTGTACAGATATCTCCCTGAGAGTCAGAGAGATTGAGAGACATTAGTCAGTGTACAGATATCTCCCTGAACGAGAGGGAATGAAAGACACCAGTCAGTGTACAGATATATCTCTGAGGGCGAGGGATTGAGAAACACGAGTCAGTGTACAGAAATCAACTTGATAGGGAGGTACTGAGAGACACCAGTCTGTGTGCAGATATCTCCTTGAGGGAGAGGGACTGAGACACACTAGTCAGTGTACAGATATCTCCCTGAGAGACAGAGAGACTGTGAGGCATTAGTCAGAGTACAGATATTTCCTTGAGGGAGAGGGACTGAGAGACAACAGTCAGTGTACAGATATCTCCCTGAGGGAAAGTCGACTGAGAGACACGAGTCGGTGTACATATATGTCATTGAGATATTGGGGACATCGAGACACCAGTCAGTTTACCGATATCTCCCTGAGGGAGAGGGGACTGAATTGCACGGTCAGTGCACCGATATCTCCGTGAGGGAGAGGGACCGAGAAACACCAGTCAGTGTACAGATATCTCCCTGAGGGAGTGGGACTGCAAGACACCAGCGAGTGTACAGATATCTTCCTTAGAAGGAGGGACTGAGAGACATCAGTTAGTGTACAGATATGTACCTGAGGGAGAAGGAATTAGAGAAAGCAATCAGTGTACAGATATGTCCCAGAAAGAGAGGGACTGAGAGACACAAGTCTATTGATATCTTAATGAGTGAGAGGGATTGAGAGACACCAGTCAGTGTACAGATATCATCCTGAGAGTGAGGGACTGTGGGGCACCACACAGTGTACAATTATTTCTCTGAGGGAGA
Source organism: Pristiophorus japonicus (assembly GCF_044704955.1). Lineage (NCBI taxonomy): Eukaryota > Metazoa > Chordata > Chondrichthyes > Pristiophoridae > Pristiophorus > Pristiophorus japonicus. Next base: position 4,218,352 of record NW_027254201.1, on the reverse strand, counting down.
GGGACTGAGTTACAACAGCCTGTGTACAGATATGGCATTGATGGAGCGGGACTGAGAGACCCCAGTCAGTGTACAGATATCACACTGAGGGCGAGGGACTGAGAAACTCCAGTCAATTTACAGAAATCAACCTGAGAGGGAGATATTGAGAGAGACAAGTCTGTGTACAGATATCTCCCCGAGGGAGAGCGACTGAGAGACACCGGTCAGTATACAGATATGTCGCTGAGGGAGAGGGACGGACAGACAACAGTCAGTTTACAGATATCTTCCTGAGAGGGAGGCACTGAGAGTTACCAGTCAGTGTACAGATATCTATATGCGGGAGAGGGACTGGGAGACACCAATCAGTCAACAGATATCTCCCTGAGGGAGAGGGACTGCAAGACACCAGTGAGAGTACAGATATCTTCCTCAGAGGCACGGTCTGAGAGACACCAGTCAGTGTACAAATATCACCCTGAGGCAAAGGGACTGAGAGATACCATTCAGTGTACAGAGATATCCCTGAAAGAGAGGGACTGAGAGACACAATTCAGTAGATAGATATCTCCCTGAGGGAAAGGGATAGAAAGACACCAGTCAGTGCACAAATATCACCGTGAGTATGTGGGACGGAGGGGCACCACTCAGTGTACAGTTATCTCGCTTTAGGGAGAGGGACTGAGAGACAACAGTCAGTGTGCAGATATCTCCCTGAGGAGAGGAACTGAGAGACAACTGTCAGTGTACAGATATGTCCCTGAGGGAGAGGGACTGAGAAACACCAATCAGTGTACAGATACCTCCCTGAGTAGAGGGGCAGAGAGACACCTGTCAGTATACAGATCTGTACGTGAGGGAGAGGGAATGGGAGGCAGCAGTCAGTGTTCATATATGTCCCTGAGGGATAGGCACTGAGAGACAAACCAGAATACAGATATTTCCCTGAGAGTCAGAGAGACTGAGAGATATCTGTCAGTGTAAAGCTATCTCCCTGAGGGAAAAGAGATTGAATGACACCTGTCAGCGTACAGATATCTGCGTGAGGGAGAGGGACTGAGAGACACCAGTCAGTGTACAGATGTCAATCTGACGGCCTGGGACTGAGAGATACCATACAGTGTACAGAAATCACTCTGAGATGGAGGAATGAGAGACTCCAGTTTGTGTACAGCTCGCTCCCTGAGCGAGAGGGACTGAGAGACACCAGTCAGTGTACAGATATGTCCCTGAGGGAAAAGGAGTGAGAGACCAGTCAGTATACATATATCTCCCCGAAGGAGAACGAGTGAGATACACCATTCAGTGTACAGATATGTCCGTGAGGGAGAGAGACGGAAAGACACCAGTCAGTGTTCACTTATGTCCCTGATAGATTTGGGAATTCGAGACACATCTCAGTATTCAGATATCTCCGTGAGGGCGAGGGATTGAGAGACAGCAGTCAGTGTACAGATATCTCCCTGAGGGAGAGGGACTGCAAGAGACCAGTGAGTGTACGGATATCTTCATGAGAGGGAGGGACTGAGAGACACCAATCAGTACACAGACATCTGCATGAGGGAGAGGGACTGAGAGATGAGCCAGTGTACAGATATCTCCGTTAGTGAGAGGGAATTTGAGACATCAGTCAGTGTACAGATATCTCCCTGAGAGGGAGGGACGGAGACACACCGGTCATTGTACAGATATCTCCCTGAGAGACAGAGTGACTGTGAGGCATTAGTCAGAGTACAGATATCTCTTTCAGAAATAGAGAGACTGAGAGATATCTGTCAGAGTACAGATATTTCCTTGAGAGAGAGGGACTGAGAGACACCAGTCAGTGTACAGATATCTCCCTGAGGGACAGAGGACTGAATGGCACAGGTAAGTGTACAGATATCTCCGTGAGGGAGAGGGACTGAATGACACCAGCGAGTGTACAGATATCTTCCTAAGAGGGAGGGACTGATAGACACCAGTCAGTGTATGGATATGTACCTGAGGGAGAGGGAATGAGAGATACCATTCAGTGTACAGATATGTTCCGGAAAGAGAGGGACTGAGAGAAACAAATCAGTGTATAGATATCTCCCTGAGAGTGAGGGACTGTGGGGCACCACTCAGTGTACAATTATTTCTCTGAGGGAGAGGGACTGAGAGACAAAAGTCAGTGTACAGATATGTCGCTGAGGGAGAGGGACTGAGAGACCAGTCAGTGTACAAATATCTCCGTGAGCAGAGGGACTGAGAGACACCAGTCAGTGTACAGATATGGCATTGAGGGAGAGGGACTGAGAGACACCAGTCAGTATACAGATATCTACATGAGAGTCATATCGACTAAGTGACATCAGTCAGTGAACCGATATCTCCCTAAGAGAGAGGGACTGAGAGACGCCAGTCAGTGTGCAGATATCACACTGAGGGCGAGGGACTGAGAAACTCAAGTCAGTGTACAGATATGATTCTGAGGGATAGGGATTGTGAGATACCAGTCAGTGTTCAGATATCTAACTGAGAGGGAGGGACTGCGAGACACCAGTCAGTGTACAGATATGATCCTGAGGGAGAGGGACTGAGATACCAGCCAGTGTACAGATATCTCCCTGAGAGTCAAAGAGATTGAGAGACATCAGTCAGTGTACAGATATCTCCCTGAACGAGAGGGAATGAGAGACACCAGTCAGTGTACAGATATAACCCTGAGGGCGAGGGATTGAGACACACCGGTCAGTGTAAAGATATCTCCCTGAGAGACAAAGAGACTGAGAGATATCAGTCAGAGTACAGATATTTCCTTGAGGGAGAGGGACTGAGAGACCAGTCAGTGTACAAATATCTCCCTGAGGAGAGGGACAGAGACACGAGTCTGTGTAAATATATGTCAATGAGATATTGGGGACATCGAGACACCAGTCAGTATACCGATATCTCCTTGTGGGAGAGGGGACTGAATTGCACGGTCAGTGTACCGATATCTCCGTGAGGGAGAGGGACCGAGAGACACCAGTCAGTTTACAGATATCTCCCTAAGGGAGAGGGACTGCAAGGCACCAGCGGGTGTACAGATATATTCCTTAGAGGGAGGGACTGAGGGACACCAGTCAGTGTACAGATATGTACCTGAGGGAGAAGGAATGAGAGATACCAGTCAGTGTACAGATATGTCCCGGAAAGAGAGGGACTGAGAGACACAAGTCAGCATATTGATATCTTATTGAGTGCGGGATTGAGAGACACCGGTCAGTTGACAGATATGTCGCTGAGTGAGAGGGACGGACAGACAACAGTCAGTGCACAGATATCTTCCTGAGAGGGAGGGACTGAGAGACACCAGTCAGTGTACAGATATCTGTATGAGGGAGAGGGACTGGGAGACACCAATCAGTGTACTGGTATCTCCCTGAGGGAGAGGGACTGCAAGACACCAGTGAGTGTACAGATATCTTCCTCAGATGGAGGGTCTGAGAGACAACAGTCAGTGTACAGATATCACCCAGAGGCAGAGAGACTGAGAGATAACATTCAGTGTACAGATATATCCCTGAAAGAGAGGGGCTGAGAGCCACAATTCAGTATATAGATATCTCCCTGAGGGAGAGGGATAGAGAGACACCAGTCAGTGTACAAATATCACCGTGATTATGTGGGACGGAGGGGCACCACTCGGTGTACAGATATGTCCCTGAGGGAGAGGGACTGAGAGACACCAGTTAGTGTGCTGATATGTCCTTGATGCAGAGCGACTGAGACACCAGCAAGTATACAGATATCTTCCTGATAGTCATCGAGACTGAGAGTGATCAGTCAGTGTACAGATATCACCCTGAGGTCGAAGGACTGAGAAAAGCAGTCAGTGTATAGAAATCATCCTGAGAGGGAGGTACTGAGTGACGCCAGTCTGTGTACAGATATCTCCGAGACACAGAGAGACTGAGACACACCAGACAGTGTACAGATATGTCGCTGAGGGAGAGGGACTGAGAAACCAGTCAGTTTCCAAATATCTCCCTGAGGGAGAAGGACTGAAATACACCAGTCAGTGTACAGAAATCTCCCTGAGGGAGAGTGGCCTGAGAGACACCAGTCAGTGAAAAGATATGTCCCTGAGGGAGAGGGCTGAGATACCAGCCAGTGTGCAGATATCTCCCTGAGAGACAGAGAGACTGAGAGACATCAGTCAGTATACAGATATCTCCCTGAAGGAGGGGGACTGAGATACACCAGTCACTGTACAGATATCACCCCGAGGGAGAGGGACTGAGAGACACCAGTCAGTGTACAGATATCTCCCTGAGAGGGAGGGACTTAGAGACACCAGTCAGTATACAGTATCTCCCTTTCAATTCCATCAATAAAATCACTGATTTAATGAAGTAAGATATGTAACCATGGCCGGGAAAATAACCTGTCCTCTTTCATGCTGGGATTCAGATTCACTGTTACTGCTGTAATTTTCAAAGAGATCTTGTGTAGGACAGTGTGAACTCAGTACCAGAACTTTGAACGATATGATCCAGATTTGAACCTCTGTAGGCATACGTTCAGCTACGTCTCCCTCCCAGCAATGAACTCGTGTTGTCTGGTTTCTGCCATATTCGGATGGATGGAGATTTCCGTAATGATTCTGTAAAGACTGAACTTCTAAAGAGGAATAGTGAAACCCTGAAATGTTTTGCTTACAATGGGAGAACCTGTTGCTGGATTTTGGAAATTCTGATATTACTTATCAACCCTCTATTCAAAAGTCTGTATTTTCAATTCTGCACAGTGAAATCAATCCCGCAGTCCAAACTCACGGAGTGAGATTAAGATGGCTTAGTTTTGTACATTCAGTATGGTTAATGATTAAAAGATGGGAAGTGATGTATTGATCTGAGCAATATGGAGATCGGAAATATGTTATATATATATATTTCAACATAATATACATTGTAAAGAAGATTGTATGAACCTTTTGACTGCATCCAACTGGAATTACTAACGAGCAGAGACAATCACTTTCCTTGGAAACTATCATTAATTCCAGTCATTGAACAGGGTAAATTAATTCGTCCGGTCCGGCACTTTAGATATGGAACAGAAAGTATGTTATAATCTACATATATTATGCACAAGTAGCAATTCATAACAAACAATCACTGGCCCAGCATGATCCAATGATTACTTTACATTCAGACACTGTCCCTGAACCATGAAACAGGTCCGCTCATCAGTAAAATTACCTGTACACCATGACCTACTGATTATTTTTGCAAATATGACGTTTGTAGTAATTGATCTTTGGGAGAATTGGATTGTCCCCAATGCCTCTCCTCGATATTTAAATATATTGAATCCTATAATTATTTCAGCGGTAATAAAGACTAATGCTGCTGTGAGCAACTGATTTAGTTCACTGGGTTGGGTTAATATATTAGCATGATAGGAGATGGGATAACGAACAGCAAACAGTGAGCAGGAATAAATGGTTAATTCTATGGTTTGCAACCAGTAACTAGTGGGGTGCCGCAGGGATCAGTGCTGGGACCCCAATTATTTACAATCTATATTAATCAATTGGAATAAGGGACTGAGTGTAAAGTTTGCTGACGATACAAAGATGGGAGGAAAAGCAATGTGTGAGGAGGACACAAAAAATCTGCAAAGGAATATAGACAGGCTAAGTGAGTGGGCAATAACTTGTCAGATGGAGTAAAATGTTGGAAACTGTGAGGTCATGCACTTCGGCAGCAAAGATTGAAGAGCAAGTTATTCTTTAAATGGAGATAGATTGTACAGTGGGACCTGGGGGTACTTGTGAATGAAACACAAAAGGTTAGTATGGAGGTACAGCAAGTGATCAGGAAGGCCAATGGTTTCTTGGCATTTATTGCAAAAGGGCTGGAGTATAAAAGCAGGGAAGTCTTTCTCCAGTTATACAGTGTATTGGTGCGGCCACACCTGGAACACTGCGTGCAGCTTTGGTTTCCGTATTTACGAAAGGATATACTTGCTTTGGAGGCAGTTCAGAGAAGATTCACTAGGTTGATTCCAGGGATGAGGGGGATTATTTATCAGGAAATTTTGAGTAGGTTGGGCCTCTTTTCATTAGCATTCAGAAGAAGGAGAGGTGATTTCATCGAAACGTATAAGATTATAAGGGGGCTCGCCAAGGCGGATGCAGAGAGGATGTTTCCACTGATGGGGGAGACGAGAACTAGAGGGCATGATCTTAGAATAATGGGCCGCCCATTTAAAACAGAGAAGAGGAGAAATTTCTTCTCTCAGAGGGTTGTAAATCTGTGGAATTCGCTGCCTCAGAGAGCTGTGGAATCTGGGACATTGAATAAATTTCAGTCAGAAATAGACATTTTGTTAAACAATAAGGGGATAAGGTGTAATGGGGAGCGGGCAGCGAAGTGGAGCTGATTCCATGATCAGATCAGTCATGATCTTATTGAATGGCAGAGCAGGATCGAGGGGTCGTATGGCCTATTCCTGCTCCATTTTCTTATGTTCTTATGTTCTTGTATTAGCATGGATAGATGATTGGCTATCAACAGAACAGAGAGAGTTGCGATAAATGGGTAATTTTCAGGTTGGCAAACAGTAACTAGTGGAGTGCCACACGGAGCAGTGCTGGGTATTGAACTTTTTCCAATCTATATTAATGAGTGGATGAATGAACCGAGTGTAATGTAGCCAAAATACTGATGATACAAAGATCGTGGAAAAGCAAGTTGTGACGATGGTGCAAAGAATCTGAAAACGGATATAGATAGGCTAATTCGGTGGGCAAACATTTGGAAGATGAAATACAACGTGCGAATATGTGAGGTTTTTATCGGAAATATATAAAAACAAATTATTATTTATGTTTGGAGCTAGTACAAAATGCTTTAATAGAAAATGATCTGCCGGTTCTTGTGCATCAAATTCAAAAGGTTAGTATGCAGGTCGAGCAAATAATCAGGAAGGCAAATGGAACGTTGGCCTTAATTGCAAAGGGGATGGAGCATAAAAGTAGGGAATATCTGATCCAACTGTCCTGGGCTTTGGTAAGACCACACCTCGAGTACTGAGTACAGTTTTTGTCTCCTTAAAGAAGGATATTCTTGAATTGGAGGCAGTTCAGAAAAGGTGCACAAGGTTGAATCCTGAGAAGAAATTTTACCATAAAACGAAAGATTGAGCTGGTTGTGCTTGTACGCTTTTAAATTTAGAAGAGTGTAAAGTAATCTTATTGAAACGTCTAAGATTCTGAGGGGGCTTGACACGGGTTAGATGCAGAAAGCATGTTTTCCCTCATGGGGGAATCTAGAACTAGGGTACATAGTTTCAGAATAAGTGGTCGCCCATTGAAAACAGAAATGAGGAGGAATTTACTCTCCCAGAGGGTCGTGAATCTTTGGAATGAGCTGTGAAGGCTGGGTCTTTGAATATATTTGATGTGGTGATAGACTGATGTTTCAATGATAATGGAGTCAATGTTTATGGGGAGTAGGTGGAGAAGTGGAGTTGAGGCTCGGATCAAATCAGCCATGAACTTATTGACGGGCGGAGCAGGCTCGAGAGATCCAATGGCTTACACCTGCTCCTAGCTATTATGCTCTTATGTGCATAGGGCAATCTTTCATCCCATCAATTACATTAGCATGCATTATACACTTCCAGAAATCTGAGACGGTCTCAGTCAGAGATACAGCATTAATTCAGTTTGTGCAGGTTGATCTGAAATGCCAGTCCATAAATTCCATAGAGAATCAGATTGCAATGTCAACGGAGATCATTAGCTCAAACTGAGCTATACATTATATATCTGTCCAGAAATCTCAGAGAGTAACCGTATCTTATCAATAAGTAATACAGACTGACCTACACATTATATGCCATTTCAAGAATCTCAGAGAGAGTCTGACTGAGATAGAGTACAAGCAAATAAGTACACAAGAAGTTGGAGCAGCAATAGACCATTCTGACCCTCGAGGCTGCGGCAACATTCAGTGAGATCAAGGCTGATCTTCTATCTTAACACCAATTTTCTGTCCTGTTCCCATATCCCTTGATTCGCTTAATATCCAAACATACATTGATCTCTGTCTTGATATACTCCAAGACTGAACCTCCACAGCCCTCTGGGGTAACGAATTCCAAACATTAACCACCATGTGAATGAAGAGGTTTCTGCTAATCTCTATCCTAAATGGCCGACCCCTTATTCGAAGACTGCGACCCCTAGGGTTAGATTCTTCTGCCAGAGGAAACATCCTCTCTGCATCTACCCTGTCAATCTCTGTAAAAATGTGGCGTGTTTCAATGAGATCACCTCTCATTCTTCCAAAAGTGGAGAAAACATAGGTCTGCTCTACTCAATCTGTCCTCAAAGGACAATCCCCCATCCCATCAATTCCAGTAGTACAGACTGAACTACGTATGTTATACTATTCCAAGAGTCTCAGAGAGAATCAGAAGGAAATACAATATAAGAATATATGCACATACGAATAGGGAGCAGGAAGAGGCTATTCGGCCCCTCGAGCCTGCTCCAGCATTTAATGAGTTCATGGCTGATCATTTACCTCAACTCAACTTTCCTGCACGAGCCCTATATTCCTTGATTCCCTTGATGTCCAAAATTCCACCAAAAACTGTCTTGAATATTCTCAAAGACTGAGGGGTCGAAAGTGGGCATGGCTCTTTTTCAGGCGGTGTTAACGGCTGAGTGCTCATTTTAGTGTTACGTGTTAGATGCCGTCTGAAACTGCGAAATTGAGTTTTGACACCCGAAGGAGAGAGAGCAGCACTAAACGTGACGATACACGCTCATCGTCGGGCACCAACAGGACGGGAGGTCAGGCGGCCTATTGCATTTTGTGATAGAGGTTTACCGGCATGCGAGCTGCAAAAACGGGAAGAAAAACAGAACAAACACTTCTCCGACCTAGACCCACACTTCACCATTCGAACAACGAATAAATCAATGCCAAAAAGGAAGAATGAAATTAAAACGTAGCTTACTCTCTGCCGGCGTTAACGGGTGGCGTTATCAAGCAAATTGCAAAGATTCTCCACCTCTGAGCATCTGTTTGATTAGCACAGACATAATAATCTCTGTCTTGATATACCCAAAGACTGAGTCACCACAATCCTCTGGGGTAGCGAATTCCCAAAATTCACCACCATCTGAGTGAAAAGGTTTCTTCCCTTCTCTGTCATAAATGACCGACCACTTATTCTGAGACTCTGACCCCAGGATCGAAACTCCTCAGCCAGAAGAAACATCTTCCCTGCATCTACCCTGTCAAGCCGTGTAAGAATTGTGTTAGTATCAATAAGATCACCTCTCATTTTTCTAAAATCTAAATATTGGAGGTCGACTTTGCTCAATTTCCCCTCATAGGACAATCCGCCATCTCATCAATTACATTAGAACAGAATGAACCACAATTAGGTATGGGCAAAATCTCAGACCCAGACAGAGATCCAGTATTAATCCAATTAGTACAGGTTGACCTACACAAGTCGAAAACTTTCATAGAGAATCAGACTGCGATGTCAATACATTGCAAAAGCACAGAATGAGCTGTACATTATATACCAGTCAAAAAATCGCAGTGATTAAAATTGGTACATCGAATAAATAAAGGTTGAAATATATCAAAAAGCAATACTAACCTTGCACTCTGCTGGCGCTACAATACGGCGTTACTAAGCGAATTTCATTCCTGAGATTTCCAAATCCCTCTGCGGTACGGAAGTCCAAATAGTCACCTCACACTGGCAGTCTATTCGAGCAGAACAGGCAGAACTACATTTTAGATCCCAGTCTAAAATTCTCAGACAATGTCTGACTCAGATACCGTATCAATTCCACGAGCACAGATAGAAGTACACATTATATAGCAGTCTAAAATTGCCAGGAAGTGTCAGGTTGGCATACAGTATAAATCCTGTATAAACGCAGTATAAATAGCTGAGAACTCAATTTTGAAGTGGAAGCAAGTCTTCCTCGATTTCAAGGGACTGCCTATGTTGATTATGATGATAATAAATATTTCAGCACGGACAGAACTACACATTATATACCAGTCCAAAAACGGCAGGAAATGTCAGACTGGCATGCAGTATAAATAGTGTATAAATGCAGTATAAATATATGAGAACGCACTTTTAGAGTGAAAGCAATATTCATCGATTTCGAGGTACTGCTTATATTGAGGATGATGATAATAGATACTACAGCACAGACAGAACTACACATTATATACCAGTCTAATTGTGTCAGACTGCGCCAGACTGAGATAGTGTATCAATTCCATAAGCAACAATAGAACAACACATTATTTAACAGTACAGAATCACTCCAATTACCAGACTGAGATACAGCATCAAGTCCATCGGTTTTGTGTGAATATATTATATACCAATCCCAACATCGCATATTTCGACGTCCATCTTGACTCTCGCTTCAGCTCATCCGCTGCTGAAGCAATCATCCATGCCTCCATTACCTCTAAACTTGACTATTAAAATACTCTCCTGTTTGGCCTCCCATATTTTACCCTTGTCAACCCGAGGTGCTGCAAAACTCGGTTACTCCTGTGCCAACTCGCACAAGCCCCACTCAACCATCATCCCTTTGCTGGCTGACCTATAGTGGCTCACGCTTAAGCAATGGCTCCATTTCAAAATTGTCAGACTTTTGTTCAAATATCTACATGGCCTCGCCCCTCATTATCTGTATTATCTCCTCCAACCCCATGATGCGCTCCGATGATCCTGCCCTTATTATCCCTGATAATAATCGCTCAACCATTGCTGGCCGTGTCTTCTGTTGCCGAAGCACTCCCAAGATCTGCACAACCTCGCTAAACATCTCTGCCTCTCTACCACTCTTTCCTACTTCAACACGCTTCTTTGAACCTATCTCGTCACCTGCTCTCATTTCTCCATAAGCGGCTCGGTGTTAATTTGTTTTAAATTTCACAAATCAGTGAAGCGCCTGAGGACGTTTCACTAAGTTCAAAGCGCTACATAATAACATTTGTTGTTGTTGTTTCAAGTTGCATCACTGATTTAAAGATTAACAGTTGTCTGAATCATCATCTGTCCGTCATGGATCAGCGCCAAGCGCACTTGTCTCTGATGTAAAAGTTTCTAGCCTGCCAAGCATTTTATACATTTCAATAAGATCAACGCTCATTTTTTAAAATTGAGAACATCAGCACAATCTAAACAAATTCTCTCCTTATTGGAAAGCCTTCATTTCTCAGGAATCAATCAGGCGAACCTTGATTGCATCTCCGTAGAAATAGTGGATGCATTGGTGATCATTTTCCAAACAGTCTATCGAATCTGGATCAGTTCCTATGGACTGGAGGGTAGCTAATGTAACACCACTTTTTAAGAAAGGAGGGAGAGAGAAAACGGGTAAGTATAGACCGATTAGCCTGACATCAGTAGTGGGGAAAATGTTGGAATCAATTATTAAAGATTAATTAGCAGCACATTTGGAAAGCAGTGATAGGATCGGTCCAAGTCAGCATGGATTTATGAAAGGGAAATCATGCTTGACCAATCTTCTAGAATTTTTTGAGGATGTAATTCGTAGAGTAGACAAGGGAGAACTAGTGGATGTGGAGTATTTGGACATTCAAAAGGCTTTTGACAAGGTCCCACACAAAAGATTGGAGTGCAACAATAAAGCACATGTTTTTGGGGATAATGTATTGACGTGGATAGAGAACTGGTTGGCAGACAGGAAGCAGAGAGTCGGGATAAACGGGTCCTTTTCAGAATGGCAGGCAGTGACTAGCGGTGTGCCGCAGGGCTCAATGCCTGGACCCCAGCTATTTACAATATACATCAATGATTTAGATGAAGGAATTCAGTGTAATATCTCCAAGTTTGTAGATAACCCTAAGCTGCGTGGTGGTGTGAGCTGCGAGGAGGATGCTCAGAGGCTGCAGGGTGACTTTGGCAGGTAAAGTGAGTGGGCAATTGCATGGCGGATGCAGTATAATGTGGATAAATGTGAGGTTATCCATTTTGGTGGCAAAAACACGGAGGAAAATATTATCTGAATGGCGGCAGATTAGGAAAAGGGGAGGTGCAACGAAAGCTGGGTGTCATGGTACATCAGGCATTGAAAGTTGACATGCAGGTACAGCAGGTGGTGAACTAGGCAAGTGGCATGTTGGCCTTCATAGCTAGGCGTTTTGAGTAGAGGAGCAGGGAGGTGTTACTGGACTTGTATAGAGAATTGATGAGGCTTCATCGAGAATATTGTGTTCAGTTTTCTTCTCCTAATCTGAGGAAGGACGTTCTTGCTATGGAGCGAGCGCAGCGAACGTTCACCAGACTGATTCCCGGGATGGCAGGACTTACATATGAGGAAAGAATAGATCGACAAGGTCTGTATTCGCTGGAGTTTAGAAGGATTTGAGGGGATCTCATAGAAATATATAGAATTCTGACGGGACTGGACAGGTTAGATGCAGGAAGAATGTTCCCGATGTTGGGGAATTCCAGAACCAGGGGACACAGTCTAAGGATAAGGGGTAGGCCATTTAGGACTGAGTTGAGGAGAAACTTCTTCACTCAGATTTGTTAACGGTTGCAATTCTCTACCGCAGAGAGTTGATGCCAGTTCATTGGATATATTCAAGAGGGAGTTAGATATGGCCCTTGCGGCTAAAGGGTTCAAGGGTTATGGAGAGAAAGTAGGAAAGGGGTACTGTTGTGAATGATCAGCCATGATCTTATTGAATGACGGTGCAGGCTCGAATGGCCGAATGTCCTTCTCCTGCAACTATTTTATATGTTTCTATGTTTCCTCTAAAGTACATTTACGTCCTTATGTAAGGAAACAAAACTTTACACAATACAAATTCTCCGGTCTTTTATCGCACCATTGATGAAGCGAGAGATAGCCGAAGTTTCCAGGAGCCGAAGTGAATCCGAGCTACGTTTGAAATTGTATTAATTTAAATCTTTAGAAGAAAGTTGCTGGACAGAGTCCCGAATCAGTGAGAGATTCCCTGAAACTGTTGTCGAATAGCATTTATCTCAAAAATCCCTTGAACTATTTGCCTATTAATTCAGAGCGGGGCATCGCCTGTAACATCAGTCTAAACATGCAAAGCACAAAACCGCCAAACAGGGTTTTAAACCCGACGATTCTAAAATTAAGAGAATCATGCTCGCCTGAGCCATCCAGACACAAGTCATTATCATAAACTGGACAATTGCAACCACCTGACCCAACGCATGTAAGCTGACCCATCACCTGAAATTGATCAATAGACAATCACTGAACTTAACACATGTCAACTTCGAAACATAGAAACATAGAAATTAGGTGCAGGAGTAGGTGATTCAGCCCTTCGAGCCTGCAGCACCATTCAATATAATCATGCCTGATCATGCAACTTCGGTAACCCATTCCTGCTTTCTATCCATACCCCTTGAAACCTTTAGCCGTAAGGGCCACATCTAACTCACTTTCGAATTTGTCGAATGGACTGGCCTCAACAACTTTGTGGTGGAGAATTCCAAAGGTTCACATTTCTCTTAGTGAAGAATGTTCTCCTCTTCTCGGTGCTAAATTGCTTACCCCTTATCGATAAACTTTGACCCCTGGTTCTGGACTTCGTCAACATCGGGAACGTTCTCCCAGCATCTAACCTGTCCAATCCCGTCAGAATTTCATATGTTTCTATGAGGTCCATCTCATTCTTCTAAATTCCAGGGAATATAAGCCTAGCCGATCCAGTCTTTCTTTCTATGTCAGTCCTGCCATCCCGGGAATCAGTCTGGTGAACGTTCACTGCACTCCCTCAATAGCAAGAATGTTCTTCCTCAGATTAGGATACCAAAACTGTACACAATATTCAAGGAGTGGCAGCACCGAAGCCCTATGCATCTGCAGCAAAACCTCCCTTCTCATACGCTCAAATCCTGTCGTTATGAAGGCCAACATACCATTTGCCTTCTTCACCGCCTGCTGTAGTTGCATGTCAACTTCCAATGACTGATGTACCATGACAACCAGGTCTCGTTGCACCTCCCCTTTTCCTAATCTGTCATCATTTCAGTTAACATTCTGCCTCCCTGTTTTTGCCTCCAAAGTGGATAATCTGACATTTATCCACATTATACTGCATCTGCCATGAATTTGCTTACTCACCTAACCTGTCGAAGTCACCCTGCAGCTTCTTAGCATCCTCATCACAGTTCACACTGCAACCCAGCTTAGTGTCATCAGCAAACTTGGAGATGTTACATTCAATTCCATCGTCCAAATCATTAATGCATATTATAAATAGCTGGGGTCGCAGCACTGAACGTTGTGTTACACCACGAATCACTGCCTGCCATTCTGCAAAGGCCGCGTTTATTACTGCTCTTTGCATCCTGTCTGCCAGCCAGTTATCTACTCACGTCAATACATTACCACCAATACGATGTACTTTAATTTTGCACACTAATCTCTTGTGTGGGACCTTGTCAAAAGCTTTGTGAAAGTCCAAATGCACTACATCTACTGGTTCTCCCTTGTCCACTTCACTAGTTACACCCTCAAAAAATACCAGAAGATTTGGCAAGCATGATTTCCCCTTCATAGATCCATGCTGACTTGAACCGATCCTGTCACTGCTTTCCGAAAGCGCTGCTATTACGCCTTTCATAATTGATTCCAACATTTTCCCCACCACCCATGTCAGGCTAACTGGTCTATAATTCCAGATTTTACCTCTCCCTTCTTTTATAAAAAGTGGGATTACATTAGCTACCCTCCAATCCATAGCAACTGATCCACACTCTATATAATGTTGGACAATTTTCACCCATGCATCCACTATTTCTAAGGCCACTTCCTTATGTACTCTGGCATGCAGACTATCATGCCCTGGGGATTTATCGGCCTTCAATCCCATCAATTTCCCTAACACAATTTCCTGACTAATAATGATTTGCTTCAGTCCTCCTTTTCGCTCGACCTCGGTCCTCTAGTATTTATGGAAGATTATTTATATCTTCCTTAGTGAACACAGAACCAAAGTATTTGTTCAATTGGTCTGCCATTACTTTGTTCCCCATTATAAATTCGCCAGATTCTGACTGCAAGGGACCTATATTTGTCTTCATTAATCGTTTTCTCTTCGCATATCTATAGAAGCTTTTGCAGTCAATTTTTATGTTCCCTGCAAGCTTACTCTCACATTATATTCCCTACCTACACCCCCTCCTAATTAAAGCCTTTGTCCTCCTTGCTGCATTCTAAATGTATCCCAATCCTCAGGCTTGCTGCTTTTTCTGGCCAATTTATATGCCTCTTCCTTGGATTTGACACTATTCCAAATTTCCCTGTTTAGCCACGATTGAGCCACTTTCGACTTTTTATTTTTACGCCAGACAGGGATGTACAAATGTCTACAATTGCCTATCCACTGTCAAGCCTTTAAGTATCATTCTCCAGTCTATCCTAGCCAATTCACATCTCATGTCATCGAAGTTGCCTTTCCTTAAGTTCAGTACCCTCGTCTCTGAATTAACTGTGTTACTGTCCATCTAAATGAAGCTTTCCACCACATTATGCTCTCTCTTCTCCAAGGGGCATCGCACAACAAAATTATTAATTTATCCTCTCTCGTTACACAAAACCCAGTCTTGGATGGCCTGCTCTCCAATTGGTTCCTCGACATATTGGTCGAGAAAATCATCCTTTATACACTCCTGGAAATCCTCCTCCTTCAACTTGTTGCCACCAGTTTGCTTAGCCCAAACTATATGTAGATTAAAGTCACCCATGATAACCGATGCACCTTTACTGCATGCATCCCTAATTTCCTATTTGATGCCATCCCCAAACTCACTACCGCTGTTTCTTGGTCTGCACACAACTCCCACTAGCGTTTTCTGCCGTTTGGTGTTCCGTAGTTCTACCCACACAGATTCCACATCATCTAAGCTAATATCCTAGTTTACTATTGCTTTAAGCTCCACTTGAACCAGCTACGCGACGGCACCACCTTTTCCATTCTGCCTATCCTTCCTGAATGTTAAATAACCCTGGATGTTGAGTTCCCAGCCTTGGTCACCCTGGAGCCATGTCTCCATTATCCCAAATACGTCATATCCGTTAACTATTTCTGCACAGTTAATTCCTCCAACTTTTTTCGAATGCTTCTCACTTTGAGACACGGAGCCTTCAGGCTTGTTCTTCAACAGTCTTTGTCCTTTTAGAATAATGTTGTAATGTGTCCCTTCTTGATTTTTGCCTTTCATTTTTCTGCCTTCCACCTTTTCTTTTCTCCTTTCTACCTTTTGCGTCTGCCCCCATTTTACTTCCATCTATCTCACTCCATAGATTCGCATCCCTCTGCCATATTAGTTTAATCTCTCCCCAGCAACATTAGCAAACAGTCCACTTGGGACATTGGTTCTGGTCCTGCCCAGGTGCAGACCGTCCGGTTTGTATTGGTCGTATCTCCCCCAGAGCAGGTTCCAAAATCCCGGGAATTTGAAACCCTCGCGCTTGCATCATTCCTCAAGCCACGTATTTATGTTAACTATCCTTCTATTTGTACTCTGCCTGGCACGTGGCACTGGTAGCAATCCTGAGATTACGAATTTTGAAGTCCTCCTTTTTAATTCACTCCTAGCTCGATAAATTCAGCTTGCAGGACCTCATCCTGTTTTTCTTACCTATATCATTGTTACCTATATGCACCACGACAACTGGCTTTTCAACCTGCACCTCCAAAATGTCCTGCAGCTGCACCGAGACCTCCTTGCAACTTGCACCAGGGAGGCAACATACGGCCCTGGAGTCTCGATTGCGGCCGCAGCAACGCCTATCTTTTCCACTTACAATAGAATCCCCTGCCAATATAGCTCTCCCACTCTTTTTCCTGCCCTCCTGAGCAGCAGAGCCACCCGTGGTGCCATGAATATGGCTGCGACTGCCTTCCACTGATGACACATCCCCCTCAACAGTACCCAAAGCAGTGTATCTGTTTTGTCGGGAGGTGAACCCATGGTCCTCCGGAACTATCTTCCTTCTACTGCTCTGCCTAATAGTCAGCAATTCCCTATATGCCTGAGTAACCTTTAGCTGTGGTGTGATCCACTCACTAAACATGCCATTCACGTCATCATCAGCATCGCGGATGATTCAATGTGAATCCATGTGCAGCTCCAGTGCTGCAATGTGGTCTGTCAGAAGCTGCAGACATAGTAGTGACCCAGCAGCAACAAACTGAGCGAGAAATAGTTATATAAATCAAAACATGTAAACTGACTGATCACCCATAAATTCCTCCAGTACGAATTAAGTGAACCAGGAACAGTAGAGTTACACATAACCCTAAAATGATGGCAATGCAGGGTCTAATTCAGTGATCAATAAGTGCTGGTAGTTAACATTAACAGTTACATTGTGGAAATCGGAATTTCAAAGCATATTAGAGTCTGAATAAAGCGATTACATGCAATACACAGTTACAATTAAAGAATAACGGCTCAAACAGGCGTGAGAGAACCGATCATGAGATACCTATTGACACGATTAGGGACTGTCCGGAAACATCACTGACCAGAGGTTTGAAGGCGAAATGTAGAAACCAACATTACTGCTCATATCGAAAAGATCTGGCTGAATTTTCTGTGAGAAGTTTTTTATTCTGTTGTTCATGGAGAGGCTGCTGATCACTTGACCGGATGTCTGATTCTCGCACAATAGAAAACCTGCACTGAGACATTCAGGTTGCATTATCCTATTAGTGACAGTCAGCTGGGCTCAGAAGTGTGATAGATTATTCCAACTCATGGTTAGAATAGAACAGAATATATTTAACCTGAGGTATTGAAGAGGAACACTCAGAGCATCGGAATAATTGAAACATTGTCCCTTCAATCATCAAACTGCCTGTCTGGAGAACCCAAAGAGATTTGGTAAAGTGACCTGTTCAATGACGAAAGTCAAGCTCAGTAACGAAGATACTAATGCAGCAGATTTTGGCTAGAGATGCTAATTCAACAAAGAAAACATTAAATTGATTGTTCAAGAAGTCGTGCTGCGAATCTTGACCAAATGCCAAAAGTGTGATTCGGGCTGTTTGGAAACGTCCAGATAAGGAGGCGTCGAGTGGCTGGGGGGAACCACTGTCAACACTACTTTCTATCTGGCAGCGTCAGTCTGTGTAACAAGGGGGAAAGAACATTAAAAGTCACTGGAAAGCTAATGTCAATCAACAGGAATGTTATCACAGCAGACGAACTAAAGTGACAAAGAGAACACTCTCGAGAAAACAGTCCAGGAGACAGACAATTTGAATGAGAGCTTGAAGACGGTCAAGATAAACAACAGGGAGGAAACTAATGAGTATTGAGCCTCCCTGTCTCCCGAAGAAGACGATTTGGCAATTCTTAGCTGCGAGTTCCGCACCAATATAAAGTTTGGTTGAGTCGCTATCCGTCTACTTGGCTCAGCTTGGAGCGCACTCACCTTTGACTTTGAAGGTCTAAGCCCCGTATGAATTCCATAATTTTAAATCAGATTGCCTCTCATGCTTCTAAACACGAGAGTATACAGGTCAATTTAACCCGATTTCTCCTTATCGGACTGCCCTCACATCCAATAAATCAACCTGATGGAACTTGATTGCACGTCCTCTAAAGAAAGTTTTAAGTTTCCTGACGTATGGAGACAAAACGGTAAACAGTACAATTTTTTCTTTATTTTCTCCCACCAACTGGTGCTGGATGAAGCCACAGCCAGAAGTCGCAGTGAGGCGAAC
Organism: Pristiophorus japonicus; assembly: GCF_044704955.1. Taxonomy (NCBI): domain Eukaryota; kingdom Metazoa; phylum Chordata; class Chondrichthyes; family Pristiophoridae; genus Pristiophorus; species Pristiophorus japonicus. Next base: position 4,199,600 of record NW_027254201.1, on the reverse strand, counting down.
TGACCCCGAGCTGTGGTTGAAATGGTATTAATTTACATCTTTAGCATCAAGATGCTGGAGCAAGTCCGGAATCAGTGAGAGATTCCCTGAAACTGTTGTCGAATTACATTTATATCAAACACCCCTTGAACTATTTGCTATGTATTCAGAGCAGGGATCACCTTTGAAATCAGTCTAAACCTGCAAAGCACAACACCGCCAAACGGGCGTTTAAACCCCACGACTCTGAAAGTAAGAGAATCATGCTCGACCGAGCCAGACAGGCCCAAGCCATGATCACAATCTGAACAATTTTCCATCACTTAGCCCAACATATGTAAGCTGACCTCTCCCCCAGAATCTGGTCAATTGGCCATAACCGAAGCTAACACTTCCAAAATGACCCAGCACACAGAGACTGAACAAGTGACCATTATATAAACCAACATGTAAACTGACCGGTCATCCAGAAATTGGTCCAGGACCAATTAACTTAACCAAAAACCTTAAAGTTATCCATTCACCTAAAATGGTCTAATCATTAAGTGTTGGGTGGACAGATTAACCGAGTTGCATTACTGATGCAGGAAATTCAAAGTATATTCTACTCTGAATAAAGCTTTTACATGGAATAAACAGTAAAAGTTGGGGAACAACGGGGCTGAATACACATAATATATTCAGCTGCTCTCCACGCCACATTATATCCTCCGCTCCTCCCCAACAAAACATAGTATCGTCCGTGACTCACATCCCAATCTAATATCCTCAGCTCCAACCCACCAATTTTACCTCTATCGTTTTTTACTGAAAGGGTCAGAAACTCATTTTAGCGCGACATTTTCACAAGTAGGCAAAGTTTCAAACAACAATATTTACAACAGCTTTTACAACAACGACAGCAGCAACCACTGAAAAGCATATATAGAGATATGATATATTGGCACCCCACTGGCGCAAACCATGAGAAAATCATACAAGGTTCGATACAGGTTTAAAATAATTTCCCTGCTTTTGAATTATGATCCTCTGGAACTGAACTAGAGTGCTTTATTTGCACGTTGATGTCCTTAATAGCCTCTGTTGCTACTTTTAGTGATTTGTGTAACTCTACCCCAAAATCCCTTTGCAAATCTACCCCATTTATTTCTCAGTTTCCCAAGGTTAAGTAAGTCCTTATCCCTCGTGCCAAAATGCACCACCTCACACTTATCTATATTGAAAATCGTTTGTTATTTATATGCCCATTATGCAAGTGTTTTTATGATAGAAGTAATTAACAGCTTTTACTTCGTCATATAAACATTGTGTTTTTAAAAAAATGTCAATGATGAGAGGTATACAAAGGTGCTGCATAATAATGTATTAGTACTTCAGAAACGTGGCTCACACAGTTGTGCATCGACAAACAATCCAAAAGACCAAGGTGAGCCGAAAGGGGCTTATCTGTTCGTAAATTTGTATTAATTGTTAAGTGGCCAAATATTAGCCCATCCCCCATGTCACCATAGCAATGGCTGCACAAACATCCCCCTTGCAATAAAGGCCAGCATTCCATTTGCCATCCTGATTACTTACTGTACCTGCATACTAAGTTTTTGTGTTTCCTGCATAAAGACTCCGAATACGTTTCAATCAGTTTGCCTCTCATTGTCCGTAATTGCACTTTGGCGCTCAGGTTACTTTAACCCATTAGTGCCCGAAGAAACACCAGAAGAAACAGGTCCAATTAACTCAATATCTCCTCAAAGGACAGCCATCATATCCAAGGAATCAATCTGGTTTACCTTGATTGCACCCACTCTAAAGCAAGTTTTAAGTTTCATCAGCTAAGGAAACCAAAAATGTGCACAGTACAAATGAGTCGTTGATTTCTCGTACCGATAGGTGGTGACTGGAACACTGCCCGAGGTCCCAGTGAACTGAAGTGACCGCGAGCTGCGGTTGTAATTAAATAAAATGCAGTCATTAGCAGCAAGACTCTGCAGTTAATCTCGAATCAGGGAGTAATACCTTGAGACTGTTGCCGAATAACATTGATATCAAACATCCTTTGAACTATTTGGCCATGAATTCAGAGCTCGGGATCGCCTGTGAAATCAGCCCAAAACAGCAGAGCACAAAACCGCCAAACGGGGGTTTAAAACCCACAAATAAACCATTACAAGAATCGCGCTCGACTGAGCCAGGCAACCCAAGCCATTGTCACAAACTGAACAATTGCCTATCACCGAACACAACACATGTAAACTGACCCAGCAACCTCAAACTGACCAATGCATCATTATATAAACGAACACATGTAAACTGACAATCACCCAGAAATTGCTCCAGTACCAATTAACCAAACGAGAAACCTTAAAGTTAACCATCGCCCGAAAATGATGCCAGCAATTGGTCTAATTCAGTTGTAATTAAGTGTTGGCTGGAAATATTAACCTGGTCACATTACCGATGTTGGAAATTCAAAGAATATTCGAGTCTGAATAAAGCGATTGCATGGAATAAACAGTAAAAGGTAAATAGCAATGGGGCTGAATGCTCAACATGCGTTAGAGAAGCGATCTTACCGTGATATACATGTTGACACAATGAGCGACAGCCCAGAAGCATTACTATAGCCACACCTCCTGAGGTCAGTGATGTATCTGGATGGTCGAACAGTATCAATGAGGTCAGTGATGTATCTGGATGGGTAGTGAGAGTATGAGTGTGCTCAGTGATGTATCTTGATGGGTTGTGACAGTATGAGTGAGGTCAGTGATGAAACTGGATGGGTAGTGACAGTATGAGTGAGGTCAGTGATATATCTGGATGGTAGTGACAGTATGAGTGAGGTCAGTGATGTATCTGGATGGGTAGTGACAGTATGAGTGAGGTCAGTGATATATCTGGAAGGGTAGTGAGAGTTTGAGTGAGGTCAGTGATGTATCTGGATGGGTAGTGAGAGTATGAATGAGGTCAGTGATGTATCTGGATGGGTAGTGACAGTTTGAGTGAGGTCAGTGATGTGTCTGGATGGGTAGTGACAGTATGAGGGTGGTCACTGATTTATCTCGATGTGTAGTGACAGTATGAGTGAGGTCAGTGCTGTATCTGGATGTGTAGTGACAGTATGAGTGAGATCAGTGATGTATCTGCAAGGGTAGTGATAGTATGAGTGAGGTCAGTAATGTATCTGGATGAGTAGTGGAAGTATGAGTGAGGTCAGTGATGTATCTGGATGGGTAGTGACAGTATGAGTGAGGTCAGTGATATACCTCGATGGGTAGTGACAGTATGAGTGAGGTCAGTGATGTATCTGAATAGGTCGTGATAGTATGAATGAGGTCAGTGATGTATCTGGATGGGCAGTGACAGTGTGAGTGAGGTCAGTGATGTACCTGGATGGGTAGTGATTGTATGAGTATGGTCAGTGATGTATCTGGATGGGTAGTGATAGTATGAGTGAGGTCAGTGCTGTAACCGGATGGGTAGTGATAGTATGATTGAGGTCATTGCTGTACCTGGAAGGGTAGTGTCAGTTTGCGTGATGTTAGTGATGTATCTTGATTGGTAGTGACAGTATGAGTGAGGGCAGTGATGTACCTGGAAGGGCAGTGATAGTAGGAGTGAGGTCAGTGATGTATCTAGATGGGTAGTGACAGTATGAGTGAGGTCAGTGAAGTATCTCGATGGGTATTGACAATATGAGTGATGTCAGTGATGTACCTGGATGGGTAGTGATATGTTGAGTGAGGTCAGTGATGTACCTGGATGGGTATTGAAAGTATGAGTGAGGGCAGTGATATATCAGGATGGGTAGTGAGAGTATGAGTGAGGTCAGTGATGTACCTGGATGGGTAGAGATAGTATGAGTGAGGTCAGTGATGTATCTGGATGGGTAGTGATAGTATGAGTGAGGTCAGTCATGTACCTGGATGGGTTGTGACAGTATGAATTAGATCAGTGATGTATCTGGATGGTTAGTGACAGTATGAGTGAGGTCAGTGATGTATCTGGATGGGTAGTGACAGTATCAGTGAGGACAGTGATGTATCTGGATGTGTAGTGAGAGTATGAATGAGGTCAGTGCTGTATCTGGATGTGTAGTGATAGTATGAGTGAGGTCAGTGCTGTACCTGGATGGGTAGTGACAGTATGAGTGAGGTCAGCGCTGTACCTGGTTGGGTAGTGACAGTATGAGTGAGGTCAGTGATGTATCTGGATGAGTAGTGAAAGTATGAGTGAGTTCAGTGATGTATCTGGATGGCTAGTGACAGTATGAGTGACGTCAGTGATGTATCTGGATGGGTAGTGATAGTATGAGTGAGTTCACTGATGTATCTGGAAGGGTAGTGACAATATGAGTGATGTCAGTGATGTACCTGGATGGGGAGTGATAGTATGAGTGATGTCAGTGATGTACTTGGATGGGGAGTGATAGTATGAGTGAGGTTAGTGATGTACCTGGATGGGTAGTGACATTATGAGTGAGGTCAGTGATGTATCTGCATAGGTAGTGATGGAATGAGTGAGGTTAGTGATGTATCTGGATGGGTAGTGACAGTGTGAGTGAGGTCAGTGATGTACATGGATGGGTAGTGATTGTATGAGTGAGGTCACTGATATATCTTGATGGGTAGTGATAGTATGAGTGAGGTCAGTGCTGTACCTGGATGGGTAGTGACAGTATGAGTGAGGACAGTGATGTACCTGGACGGGTAGTGACAGTATGAGTGAGGTCAGTGATGTATCTGGATGGTAGTGACGGTATCAGTGAGGTCAGTGATCTATCTGCATGGGTAGTGAGTTTATGAGTGAGGTCAGTGCAGAATCTGGATGGGTAGTGAAAGCATGAGTGAGCTCAATGATGTATCTTGATGGGTAGTGAGAGTATGAGTGAGGTCAGTGATGAACCTGGATGGGTAGTGACATATTGAGTGATGTCAGTGATATATCTGGATGGGTTATGACAGTTTGATTGAGATCAGTAATGTATCTTGATGGGTAGTGACAGTATGAGTGAGGCCAGTGATGAACCTGGATGGGTAGTGATTGTGTGTGTGAGGTAAGTGATATATCTGGATGGGTAGTAACAGTATGAGTGAGGTCAGTGATGTATCTGGATGGGTAGTGAGAGTATGAGTGATGTCAGTGATGTATCTGGATGGGCTGTGACAGTTTGAGTGAGATCAGTGATGTATCTGGATGGGTGGTGACAGTATGAGTGAGGTCAGTGCTGTATCTGGGGGGGTAGTGACAGTATGAGTGAGGTCAGTAATGTATCTGGATGAGTAGGAAAAGTATGAGTGAGCTCAGTGATGTATCTGGATGAGTAGTGAAAGTATGAGTGAGTTCAGTGATGTATCTGGATGGGTAGTGATAGTATGAGTGAGGTCAGTGATGTACCTAGATGGGTAGTGACAATATGAGTCAGGTCAGTGATGTATCTGGATGAGTAGTGACAGTGTGACTGAGGTCAGTGATGTACCTGGATGGGTAGTGATAGTATGAGTGAGGTCAGTGATGCACCTGGATGGGTAGTGACAGTATGAGTGAGGTCAGTGATGTATTTGGATGGTTGTGACAGTATGAGTGAGGTCAGTGATGCACCTTGATGGGTAGTGACAGTATGAGTGATGTCAGTGATGTATCTGCATAGGTAGTGACAGTATGAATGAGGTCAGTGATGTATCTGGATGGGTAGTGACAGTGTGACTGAGGTCAGTGATGTACCTGGATGGGTAGTGATAGTATGAGTAAGGTCAGTGATGTGTCTGGATGGGGAGTGATAGTATGAGTGAGGTCAGTGCTGTACCCGGATGGGTAGTGACAGTATGAGTGAGGTCAGTGATGTACCTGGATGAGTCGTGAATGTATGAGTGTGTTCAGTGATGTATCTGGATGGGTAGTGACAGTAGGAGTGAGGTCAGTCATGTATCTGGATGGGTAGTGACAGTATGAGTGAGGTCAGTGATTTATCTGGATGGGTAGTGATAGTATGAGTGAGATCAGTGCTGTACCTGGATGGGTATGACAGAATGAGTGAAGTCAGTGATGTATCTGGATGAGTCGTGAATGTATGAGTGTGTTCAGTGATGTATCTGGATGTGTAGTGAGAGTATGAATGAGGTCAATGCTGTATCTGGATGTGTAGTGATAGTATGAGTGAGTTCAGTGCTGTACCTGGATGGGTAATGACAGTATGAGTGAGGTCAGTGATGTATCTGCATAGGTAGTGATAGTATGAGTGAGGTGAGTGATGTATCTGCATGGGGAGTGAAAGTATGAGTGAGGTCAGTGATGTATCTGGATGTGTAGTGACAGTATGAGTGAAGTCAGTGATGTATCTGGATGGGTAGTGAGTTTATGAGTAAGGTCAGTGATGTATCTAGATGGGTAGTGATAGTATGAGTGAGGTCAGTGCTGTGTCTGGATGGGTAGTGACAGTATGTGTGAGATCGAGATGTATCTGGATGGGTAGTGACAATAGGAGTGAGGTCAGTGATGTATCTGGATGGGTCGTGACAGTATGAGTGAGTTCAATGATGTATCTTGATGGGTAGTGACAGTATATGTGAGATCAGAGATGTATCTTGATGGGTAGTGACAGTATGAGCAGGTCTGTGATGAACCTGGATGGGTAGTGATAGTATGAGTGATGTCAGTAATGCATCTGGATGAGCAGTAAAAGTAAGGGTGAGATCAGTGATGTATCTGGACGAGCAGTGACAGTATGAGTGAGTTCAATGATGTATTTGGATGGGTAGTGACAGTATGAGTGAGCTCAGTGATGTATCTTGATGGGTAGTGAGAGTATGAGTGAGGTCAGTGATGAACCTGGATGGGTAGTGACAGTATGAGTGAGATCAGTGATGTATCTGCATGGGTAGTGAGAGTAAGAGTGAGGTCAGTGATGTAACTGGATGGGTAGTGAAAGTATGAGTGAGTTCAGTTATGTAATTGGATGGGTAGTGGTAGTAATAGTGAGGTCAGTGATGTACCTAGATTGGTAGTGACAACATGAGTCAGGTCAGCGATGTATCTGGATGGGTAGTGACAGTATGAGTGAGGTCAGTGATGTAACTGGATGGGTAGTGATAGTATGAGTGAGGTCAGTGATGTTTCTGGATGAGTAGTGATAGTATGAGTGAGGTCAGTGCTGTACCTGGTTGGGTAGTGATAGTATGAGTGAGGTCAGTGCTGTACCTCGATGGGTAGTGAAAGTACGAGTGTGTTCAGTGATGTATCTGGATGGGTAATGACAGTAGGAGTGAGGTCAGTGATGTATCTGGATGGGTGGTGACAGTATGACTGAGGTCAGTGATGTATCTGAATGCGTAGTGATAGTATAAGTGAGGTCAGTGCTGTATCTGGATGTGTAGTGACAGTATGAGTGAGATCAGTGATGCATCTGCATGGGTAGTGATTGTATGAGTGAGGTCAGTGATGTACATGGAAGGATAGTGATAGTATGAGTGAGTTCAGTGATGCATCTGGATGGATAGTGATAGTATGAGTGAGTTCAGTGATGCATCTGGATGGGTAGTGATAGTATGAGTGAGGTCAGCGCTGTACCTGGTTGGGTAGTGACAGTATGAGTGAGGTCAGTGATGTATCTGGATGAGTAGTGAAAGTATGAGTGAGTTCAGTGATGTATCTGGATGGCTAGTGACAGTATGAGTGACGTCAGTGATGTATCTGGATGGGTAGTGATAGTATGAGTGAGGTCACTGATGTATCTTGAAGGGTAGTGACAATATGAGTGATGTCAGTGATGTACCTGGATGGGGAGTGATAGTATGAGTGATGTCAGTGATGTACCTGGATGGGGAGTGATAGTATGAGTGAGGTTAGTGATGTACCTGGATGGGTAGTGACATTATGAGTGAGGTCAGTGATGTATCTGCATAGGTAGTGATGGAATGAGTGAGGTTAGTGATGTATCTGGATGGGTAGTGACAGTGTGAGTGAGGTCAGTGATGTACATGGATGGGTAGTGATTGTATGAGTGAGGTCACTGATATATCTTGATGGGTAGTGATAGTATGAGTGAGGTCAGTGCTGTACCTGGATGGGTAGTGACAGTATGAGTGAGGACAGTGATGTACCTGGACGGGTAGTGACAGTATGAGTGAGGTCAGTGATGTATCTGGATGGTAGTGACGGAATCAGTGAGGTCAGTGATGTATCTGCATGGGTAGTGAGTTTATGAGTGAGGTCAGTGCAGAATCTGGATGGGTAGTGAAAGCATGAGTGAGCTCAATGATGTATCTTGATGGGTAGTGAGAGTATGAGTGAGGTCAGTGATGAACCTGGATGGGTAGTGACATATTGAGTGATGTCAGTGATATATCTGGATGGGTCATGACAGTTTGATTGAGATCAGTAATGTATCTTGATGGGTAGTGACAGTATGAGTGAGGCCAGTGATGAACCTGGATGGGTAGTGATTGTGTGTGTGAGGTCAGTGATATATCTGGATGGGTAGTAACAGTATGAGTGAGGTCAGTGATGTATCTGGATGGGTAGTGAGAGTATGAGTGATGTCAGTGATGTATCTGGATGGGCTGTGACAGTTTGAGTGAGATCAGTGATGTATCTGGATGGGTGGTGACAGTATGAGTGAGGTCAGTGTTGTATCTGGGGGGGTAGTGACAGTATGAGTGAGGTCAGTAATGTATCTGGATGAGTAGGAAAAGTATGAGTGAGCTCAGTGATGTATCTGGATGAGTAGTGAAAGTATGAGTGAGTTCAGTGATGTATCTGGATGGGTAGTGATAGTATGAGTGAGGTCAGTGATGTACCTAGATGGGTAGTGACAATATGAGTCAGGTCAGTGATGTATCTGGATGAGTAGTGACAGTGTGACTGAGGTCAGTGATGTACCTGGATGGGTAGTGATAGTATGAGTGAGGTCAGTGATGCACCTGGATGGGTAGTGACAGTATGAGTGAGGTCAGTGATGTATTTGGATGGTTGTGACAGTATGAGTGAGGTCAGTGATGCACCTGGATGGGTAGTGACAGTATGAGTGATGTCAGTGATGTATCTGCATAGGTAGTGACAGTATGAATGAGGTCAGTGATGTATCTGGATGGGTAGTGACAGTGTGACTGAGGTCAGTGATGTACCTGGATGGGTAGTGATAGTATGAGTAAGGTCAGTGATGTATCTGGATGGGGAGTGATAGTATGAGTGAGGTCAGTACTGTACCCGGATGGGTAGTGACAGTATGAGTGAGGTCAGTGATGTATCTGGATGAGTCGTGAATGTATGAGTGTGTTCAGTGATGTATCTGGATGGGTAGTGACAGTAGGAGTGAGGTCAGTCATGTATCTGGATGGGTAGTGACAGTATGAGTGAGGTCAGTCATGTATCTGGATGGGTAGTGATAGTATGAGTGAGATCAGTGCTGTACCTGGATGGGTATGACAGAATGAGTGAAGTCAGTGATGTATCTGGATGAGTCGTGAATGTATGAGTGTGTTCAGTGATGTATCTGGATGTGTAGTGAGAGTATGAATGAGGTCAATGCTGTATCTGGATGTGTAGTGATAGTATGAGTGAGTTCAGTGCTGTACCTGGATGGGTTATGACAGTATGAGTGAGGTCAGTGATGTATCTGGGTGGGTAGTGACAGTATGAGTGAGGTCAGTGATGTACCTGGATGGGTCGTGACATTATGAGTGAGGTCAGTGATGTATCTGCATAGGTAGTGATAGTATGAGTGAGGTGAGTGATGTATCTGCATAGGGAGTGAAAGTATGAGTGAGGTCAGTGATGTATCTGGATGTGTAGTGACAGTATGAGTGAAGTCAGTGATGTATCTGGATGGGTAGTGAGTTTATGAGTAAGGTCAGTGATGTATCTAGATGGGTAGTGATAGTATGAGTGAGGTCAGTGCTGTGTCTGGATGGGTAGTGACAGTATGTGTGAGATCAGAGATGTATCTGGATGGGTAGTGACAATAGGAGTGAGGTCAGTGATGTATCTGGATGGGTCGTGACAGTATGAGTGAGTTCAATGATGTATCTTGATGGGTAGTGACAGTATATGTGAGATCAGAGATGTATCTTGATGGGTAGTGACAGTATGAGTAGGTCTGTGATGAACCTGGATGGGTAGTGATAGTATGAGTGATGTCAGTAATGCATCTGGATGAGCAGTAAAAGTAAGGGTGAGATCAGTGATGTATCTGGATGAGCAGTGACAGTATGAGTGAGTTCAATGATGTATTTGGATGGGTAGTGACAGTATGAGTGAGCTCAGTGATGTATCTTGATGAGTAGTGAGAGTATGAGTGAGGTCAGTGATGAACCTGGATGGGTAGTGACAGTATGAGTGAGATCAGTGATGTATCTGCATGGGTAGTGAGAGTAAGAGTGAGGTCAGTGATGTAACTGGATGGGTAGTGAAAGTATGAGTGAGTTCTGTTATGTAATTGGATGGGTAGTGATAGTAATAGTGAGGTCAGTGATGTATCTGGATGAGTAGCGAAAGTATGAGTGAGTTCAGTTATGTAATTGGATGGGTAGTGGTAGTAATAGTGAGGTCAGTGATGTACCTAGATTGGTAGTGACAACATGAGTCAGGTCAGCGATGTATCTGGATGGGTAGTGACAGTATGAGTGAGGTCAGTGATGTAACTGGATGGGTAGTGATAGTATGAGTGAGGTCAGTGATGTTTCTGGATGAGTAGTGATAGTATCAGTGAGGTCAGTGCTGTACCTGGTTGGGTAGTGATAGTATGAGTGAGGTCAGTGCTGTACCTCGATGGGTAGTGACAGTACGAGTGTGTTCAGTGATGTATCTGGATGGGTAATGACAGTAGGAGTGAGGTCAGTGATGTATCTGGATGGGTGGTGACAGTATGACTGAGGTCAGTGATGTATCTGAATGTGTAGTGATAGTATAAGTGAGGTCAGTGCTGTATCTGGATGTGTAGTGACAGTATGAGTGAGATCAGTGATGCATCTGCATGGGTAGTGATTGTATGAGAGAGGTCAGTGATGTACATGGAAGGATAGTGATAGTATGAGTGAGTTCAGTGATGCATCTGGATGGATAGTGATAGTATGAGTGAGTTCAGTGATGCATCTGGATGGGTAGTGATAGTATGAGTGAGGTCAGTGATGCATCTGGATGGGAAGTGAGAGTATGAGTGAGGTCAGTGATGTATCTGGATGTGTAGTGATAGTATGAGTGAGGTCAGTGCTGTACCTGGATGGGTAGTGACAGTATGAGTGTGGTCAGTGCTGTACCTGGATGGGTAGTGAAAGTATGAGTGAGGTCAGTGATCTGCATGGGTAGTGACAGTATGAGTGAGGTCAGTGATGTATCTGCATAGGTAGTGATAGTATGAATGAGGTCAGTGATGTATCTGGATGGGGAGTGATAGTATGAGTGAGGTCAGTGCTGTACCCGGATAGGTAGTGATAGTATGAGTGAGATCAGTGATGTACTTGGATGGGTAGTGAGAGTATGAGTGAGGTCAGTGATGTATCTGGATGGGTAGTGACAGTAGGAGTGAGGTCAGTCATGTATCTGGATGGGTAGTGACAGTATGAGTGATGTCAGTGATGTATCTGGATGGGTAGTGACAATATGAGTCAGGTCAGTGATGTACCTGGATGGGTAGTGACAGTATAAGTGAGGTCAGTGATGCATCTGCATAGGTAGTGATAGCATGAGTGAGGTCAGTGTTGTATCTGGATGGGTAGTGACAGTATGAGTAAGGTCCGTGATGTATCTGGATGTGTAGTGAGAGTATGAATGAGGTCAGTGCTGTATCTGGATGTGTAGTGATAGTATGAGTGAGGTCAGTGCTGTACCTGGATGGGTAGTGACAGTATGAGTGAGGTCAGTGCTGTTCCTGGATGGGTAGTGACAGTATGAGTGAGGTCAGTGCTGTATTTGGAGGAGTAGTGAAAGTATGAGTGAGTTCAGTGATGTATCTGGATGGCTAGTGTCAGTATGAGTGAGGTCAATGCTGTACCTGGATGGGTAGTGACAGTATGAGTGACGTCAGTGATTTATCTGGATGGGTAGTGACAGTATGTGTGAGGTCAGTGATGTACCTGGATGGGTAGTGACTGTATGAGTGAGGACAGTAATGTATCTGGAAGGGTAGTGACAATATGAGTGATGTCAGTGACGTATCTGGAAGGGTAGTGACAATATGAGTGATGTCAGTGATGTACCTGGATGGGTCGTGATAGTATGTGTGAGGTCAGTGATGTACCTGGATAGGTAGTGACAGTATGATTGTGGTCAGTGATGTATCTGCATAGGTAGTGATAGTATGAGTGAGGTCAGTGATGTATCTGCATAGGTCGTGAAAGTATGAGTAAGGTCAGTGATGTATCTGGATGGGTAGTGACAGTATGAGTGAAGTCAGTGATGTATCTGGATGTGTAGGGAGTTTATGAGTAAGGTCAGTGATGTATCTAGATGGGTAGTGATAGTATGAGTGAGGTCAGTGCTGTGTCTGGATGGGTAGTGACAGTATGTGTGAGATCAGAGATGTATCTGGATGGGTAGTGACAATAGGAGTGAGGTCAGTGATGTATCTGGATGGGTAGTGACAGTATGAGTGAGTTCAATGATGTATCTTGATGGGTAGTGACAGTATATGTGAGATCAGAGATGTATCTGGATGGGTAGTGACAGTATGAGTGAGGTCTGTGATGAACCTGGATGGGTAGTGATAGTATGAGTGAGGTCAGTAATGTATCTGGATGAGTAGTAAAAGTAAGGGTGAGATCAGTGATGTATCTGGACGAGCAGTGACAGGATGAGTGAGCTCAGTGATGTATCTTGATGGGTAGTGAGAGTATGAGTGAGGTCAGTGATGAACCTGGATGGTTAGTGACAGTATGAGTGAGATCAGTGATGTATCTGCATGGGTAGTGAGAGTAAGAGTGAGGTCAGTGATGTAACTGGATGGGTAGTGAAAGTATGAGTGAGTTCAGTTATGTAATTGGATGGGTAGTGATAGTAATAGTGAGGTCAGTGATGTATCTGGATGAGTAGCGAAAGTATGAGTGAGTTCAGTTATGTAATTGGATGGGTAGTGGTAGCAATAGTGAGGTCAGTGATGTACCTAGATTGGTAGTGACAACATGAGTCAGGTCAGCGATGTATCTGGATGGGTAGTGACAGTATGAGTGAGGTCAGTGATGTAACTGGATGTGTAGTGATAGTATGAGTGAGGTCAGTGATGTTTCTGGATGAGTAGTGATAGTATGAGTGAGGTCAGTGCTGAACCTGGTTGGGTAGTGATAGTATGAGTGAGGTCAGTGCTGTACCTCGATGGGTAGTGAGAGTACGAGTGTGTTCAGTGATGTATCTGGATGGGTAATGACAGTAGGAGTGAGGTCAGTGATGTATCTGGATGGGTGGTGACAGTATGACTGAGGTCAGTGATGTATCTGGATGTGTAGTGATAGTATAAGTGAGGTTCATTGCTGTATCTGGATGTGTAGTGACTGTATGAGTGAGATCAGTGATGCATCTGCATGGGTAGTGATTGTATGAGTGAGGTCAGTGATGTACATGGAAGGGTAGTGATAGTATGAGTGAGTTCAGTGATGCATCTGGATGGGTAGTGATAGTATGAGTGAGTTCAGTGATGCATCTGGATGGGTAGTGATAGTATGAGTGAGGTCAGTGATGCATCTGGATGGGAAGTGAGAGTATGAGTGAGGTCAGTGATGTATCTGGATGTGTAGTGATAGTATGAGTGAGGTCAGTGCTGTACCTGGATGGGTAGTGACAGTATGAGTGTGGTCAGTGCTGTACCTGGATGGGTAGTGACAGTATGAGTGACGTCAGTGATTTATCTGGATGGGTAGTGACAGTATGTGTGAGGTCGGTGATGTACCTGGATGGGTAGTGACTGTATGAGTGAGGTCAGTGATGTATCTGGAAGGGTTGTGACAATATGAGTGATGTCAGTGATGCATCTGGAAGGGTAGTGACAATATGAGTGATGTCAGTGATGTACTTGGATTGGTAATGATAGTATGAGTGAGGTCAGTGATATATCTGGATGGGTAGTGACAGTATGAGTGAGGTCATTGATGTACCTGGATGGGTAGTGACAGTATAAGTGAGGTCAGTGATGCATCTGCATAGGTAGTGATAGCATGAGTGAGGTCAGTGTTGTATCTGGATGGGTAGTGACAGTATGAGTAAGGTCCGTGATGTATCTGGATGTGTAGTGAGAGTATGAATGAGGTCAGTGCTGTATCTGGATGTGTAGTGATAGTATGAGTGAGGTCAGTGCTGTACCTGGATGGGTAGTGACAGTATGAGTGAGGTCAGTGCTGTACCTGGATGGGTAGTGACAGTATGAGTGAGGACAGTGCTGTATTTGGAGGAGTAGTGAAAGTATGAATGAGTTCAGTGATGTATCTGGATGGGTAGTGTCAGTATGAGTGAGGTCACTGCTGTACCTGGATGGGTAGTGACAGTATGAGTGACGTCAGTGATTTATCTGGATGGGTAGTGACAGTATGTGTGAGGTCAGTGATGTACCTGGATGGTTGGTGACTGTATGAGTGAGGACAGTGATGTATCTGGAAGGGTAGTGACAATATGAGTGATGTCAGTGACGTATCTGGAAGGGTAGTGACAATATGAGTGATGTCAGTGATGTACCTGGATGGGTCGTGATAGTATGTGTGAGGTCAGTGATGTACCTGGATAGGTAGTGACAGTATGATTGTGGTCAGTGATGTATCTGCATAGGTAGTGATAGTATGTGTGAGGTCAGTGATGTATCTGCATAGGTAGTGAAAGTATGAGTGAGGTCAGTGATGTATCTGGATGGGTAGTGACAGTATGAGTGAAGTCAGTGATGTATCTGGATGGGTAGGGAGTTTATGAGTAAGGTCAGTGATGTATCTAGATGGGTAGTGATAGTATGAGTGAGGTCAGTGCTGTGTCTGGATGGGTAGTGACAGTATGTGTGAGATCAGAGATGTATCTGGATGGGTAGTGACAATAGGAGTGAGGTCTGTGATGAACCTGGATGGGTAGTGATAGTATGAGTGAGGTCAGTAATGTATCTGGATGAGTAGTAACAGTAAGGGTGAGATCAGTGATGTATCTGGACGAGCAGTGACAGTATGAGTGAGCTCAGTGATGTATCTTGATGGGTAGTGAGAGTATGAGTGAGGTCAGTGATGAACCTGGATGGGTAGTGACAGTATGAGTGAGATCGGTGATGTATCTGCATGGGTAGTGAGAGTAAGAGTGAGGTCAGTGATGTAACTGGATGGGTAGTGAAAGTATGAGTGAGTTCAGTTATGTAATTGGATGGGTAGTGATAGTAATAGTGAGGTCAGTGATGTATCTCGATGAGTAGCGAAAGTATGAGTGAGTTCAGTTATGTAATTGGATGGGTAGTGGTAGTAATAGTGAGGTCAGTGATGTACCTAGATTGGTAGTGACAACATGAGTCAGGTCAGCGATGTATCTGGATGGGTAGTGACAGTATGAGTGAGGTCAGTGATGTAACTGGATGGGTAGTGATAGTATGAGTGAGGTCAGTGATGTTTCTGGATGAGTAGTGATAGTATGAGTGAGGTCAGTGCTGTACCTGGTTGGGTAGTGATAGTATGAGTGAGGTCAGTGCTCTACCTCGATGGGTAGTGACAGTACGAGTGTGTTCAGTGATGTATCTGGATGGGTAATGACAGTAGGAGTGAGGTCAGTGATGTACATGGAAGGGTAGTGATAGTATGAGTGAGTTCAGTGATGCATCTGGATGGGTAGTGATAGTATGAGTGAGTTCAGTGATGCATCTGGATGGGTAGTGATAGTATGAGTGAGGTCAGTGATGTATCTGGAAGGGTTGTGACAATATGAGTGATGTCAGTGATGCATCTGGAAGGGTAGTGACAATATGAGTGATGTCAGTGATGTACCTGGATGGGTCGTGATAGTATGTGTGAGGTCAGTGATGTACCTGGATAGGTAGTGACAGTATGAGTGAGCTCAGTGATGTATCTGGGTGGGTCGTGACAGTATGAGTGAGGTCAGTGATGTACCTGGATTTGTAGTGACATTATGAGTGAGGTCAGTGATGTATCTGCATAGGTAGTGATAGTATGAGTGAGGTCAGTGATGTATGTGCACAGGTAGTGAAAGTATGAGTGAGGTCAGTGATGTATCTGGATGGGTAGTGACAGTATGAGTGAAGTCAGTGATGCATCTGGATGGATAGTGAGTTTATGAGTAAGGTCAGTGATGTATCTAGATGGGTAGTGATAGTATGAGTGAGGTCAGTGCTGTATCTGGATGGGTAGTGACAGTATGAGTGAGCTCAATGATGTATCTTGATGGGTAGTGATAGTATGAGTGAGGTAAGTGATGTATCTGGATGGGTAGTGACAGTATGAGTGAAGTCAGTGATGAATCTGGATGGGGAGTGAGTTTATGAGTAAGGTAAGTGATGTATCTAGATGGGTAGTGATAGTATGAGTGAGGTCAGTGCTGTATCTGGATGGGTAGTGACAGTATGAGTGAGCTCAATGATGTATCTTGATGGGTAGTGACTGTATGAGTGAGGTCAGTGATGTATCTTGATGGGTAGTGACAGTATGAGTGAGGTCAGTGATGTATCTTGATGGGTAGTGAAAGTATGAGTGAGGTCAGTGATATATCTGGATCTGTAGTGATAGTATGAGTGAGTTCAGTTATGTAATTGGATGGGTAGTGACAGTATGAATGAGCTCAGTGATGTATCTTGATGGGTAGTGAGAGTATGAGTGAGGTCAGTGATGAACCTGGATGGGTAGTGACAGTATGAGTGAGATCACTGATGTATCTGCATGGGTAGTGAAAGTATGAGTGAGTTCAGTTATGTAATTGGATGGGTAGTGATAGTAATAGTGAGGTCAGTGATGTATCTGGATGAGTAGCGAAAGTATGAGTGAGTTCAGTTATGTAATTGGATGGGTAGTGATAGTATGAGTGAGTTCAGTGATGCATCTGGATGGGTAGTGATAGTATGAGTGAGGTCAGTGATGCATCTGGATGGGAAGTGAGAGTATGAGTGAGGTCAGTGATGTATCTGGATGTGTAGTGATAGTATGAGTGAGGTCAGTGCTGTACCTGGATGGGTAGTGACAGTATGAGTGTGGTCAGTGCTGTACCTGGATGGGTAGTGACAGTATGAGTGACGTCAGTGATTTATCTGGATGGGTAGTGACAGTATGTGTGAGGTCGGTGATGTACCTGGATGGGTAGTGACTGTATGAGTGAGGTCAGTGATGTATCTGGAAGGGTTGTGACAATATGAGTGATGTCAGTGATGCATCTGGAAGGGTAGTGACAATATGAGTGATGTCAGTGATGTACCTGGATGGGTAATGATAATATGATAGAGGTCAGTGATATATCTGGATGGGTAGTGACAGTATGAGTGAGGTCATTGATGTACCTGGATGGGTAGTGACAGTATAAGTGAGGTCAGTGATGCATCTGCATAGGTAGTGATAGCATGAGTGAGGTCAGTGTTGTATCTGGATGGGTAGTGACAGTATGAGTAAGGTCCGTGATGTATCTGGATGTGTAGTGAGAGTATGAATGAGGTCAGTGCTGTATCTGGATGTGTAGTGATAGTATGAGTGAGGTCAGTGCTGTACCTGGATGGGTAGTGACAGTATGAGTGAGGTCAGTGCTGTACCTGGATGGGTAGTGACAGTATGAGTGAGGACAGTGCTGTATTTGGAGGAGCAGTGAAAGTATGAGTGAGTTCAGTGATGTATCTGGATGGGTAGTGTCAGTTTAGAGTGAGGTCACTGCTGTACCTGGATGGGTAGTGACAGTATGAGTGACGTCAGTGATTTATCTGGATGGGTAGTGACAGTATGTGTGAGGTCAGTGATGTACCTGGATGGGTAGTGAATGTATGAGTGAGGACAGTGATGTATCTGGAAGGGTAGTGACAATATGAGTGATGTCAGTGACGTATCTGGAAGGGTAGTGACAATATGAGTGATGTCAGTAATGTACCTGGATGGGTCGTGATAGTATGTGTGAGGTCAGTGATGTACCTGGATAGGTAGTGACAGTATGATTGTGGTCAGTGATGTATCTGCATAGGTAGTGATAGTATGAGTGAGGTCAGTGATGTATCTGCACAGGTAGTGAAAGTATGAGTGAGGTCAGTGATGTATCTGGATGGGTAGTGACAGTATGAGTGAAGTCAGTGATGTATCTGGATGGGTAGGGAGTTTATGAGTAAGGTCAGTGATGCATCTAGATGGGTAGTGATAGTATGAGTGAGGTCAGTGCTGTGTCTGGATGGGTAGTGACAGTATGTGTGAGATCAGAGATGTATCTGGATGGGTAGTGACAATAGGAGTGAGGTCTGTGATGAACCTGGATGGGTAGTGATAGTATGAGTGAGGTCAGTAATGTATCTGGATGAGTAGTAAAAGTAAGGGTGAGATCAGTGATGTATCTGGACGAGCAGTGACAGTATGAGTGAGCTCAGTGATGTATCTTGATGGGTAGTGAGAGTAGGAGTGAGGGCAGTGATGAACCTGGATGGGTAGTGACAGTATGAGTGAGATCGGTGATGTATCTGCATGGGGAGTGAGAGTAAGAGTGAGGTCAGTGATGTAACTGGATGGGTAGTGAAAGTATGAGTGAGTTCAGTTATGTAATTGGATGGGTAGTGATAGTAATAGTGAGGTCAGTGATGTATCTAGATGAGTAGCGAAAGTATGAGTGAGTTCAGTTATGTAATTGGATGGGTAGTGGTAGTAATAGTGAGGTCAGTGATGTACCTAGATTGGTAGTGACAACATGAGTCAGGTCAGCGATGTATCTGGATGGGTAGTGATAGTATGAGTGAGGTCAGTGATGTAACTGGATGGGTAGTGACAGTACGAGTGTGTTCAGTGATGTATCTGGATAGGTAGTGATAGTATGAGTGAGGTCAGTGATGCATCTGGATGGGAAGTGAGAGTATGAGTGAGGTTAGTGATGTATCTGGATGTGTAGTGATAGTATGAGTGAGGTCAGTGCTGTACCTGGATGGGTAGTGACAGTATGAGTGTGGTCAGTGCTGTACCTGGATGGGTAGTGACAGTATGAGTGACGTCAGTGATTTATCTGGATGGGTAGTGACAGTATGTGTGAGGTCGGTGATGTACCTGGATGGGTAGTGACTATATGAGTGAGGACAGTGATGTATCTGGAAGGGTTGTGACAATATGAGTGATGTCAGTGATGCATCTGGAAGGGTAGTGACAATATGAGTGATGTCAGTGATGTACCTGGATGGGTCGTGATAGTATGTGTGAGGTCAGTGATGTACCTGGATAGGTAGTGACAGTATGAGTGAGCTCAGTGATGTATCTGGGTGGGTCGTGACAGTATGAATAAGGTCAGTGATGTACCTGGAATTGTAGTGACATTATGAGTGAGGTCAGTGATGTATCTGCATAGGTAGTGATAGTATGAGTGAGGTCAGTGATGTATGTGCACAGGTAGTGAAAGTATGAGTGAGGTCAGTGATGTATCTGGATGGGTAGTGACAGTATGAGTGAAGTCAGTGATGCATCTGGATGGATAGTGAGTTTATGAGTAAGGTCAGTGATGTATCTAGATGGGTAGTGATAGTATGAGTGAGGTCAGTGCTGTATCTGGATGGGTAGTGACAGTATGAGTGAGCTCAATGATGTATCTTGATGGGTAGTGATAGTATGAGTGAGGTAAGTGATGTATCTGGATGGGTAGTGACAGTATGAGTGAAGTCAGTGATGTATCTGGATGGGGAGTGAGTTTATGAGTAAGGTAAGTGATGTATCTAGATGGGTAGTGATAGTATGAGTGAGGTCAGTGCTGTATCTGGATGGGTAGTGACAGTATGAGTGAGCTCAATGATGTATCTTGATGGGTAGTGACTGTATGAGTGAGGTCAGTGATGTATCTTGATGGGTAGTGACAGTATGAGTGAGGTCAGTGATGTATCTTGATGGGTAGTGAAAGTATGAGTGAGGTCAGTGATATATCTGGATCTGTAGTGATAGTATGAGTGAGTTCAGTTATGTAATTGGATGGGTAGTGACAGTATGAATGAGCTCAGTGATGTATCTTGATGGGTAGTGAGAGTATGAGTCAGGTCAGTGATGAACCTGGATGGGTAGTGACAGTATGAGTGAGATCAGTGATGTATCTGCATGGGCAGCGAAAGTATGAGTGAGTTCAGTTATGTAATTGGATGGGTAGTGGTAGTAATAGTGAGGTCAGTGATGCACCTAGATTGGTAGTGACAACATGAGTCAGGTCAGCGATGTATCTAGATGGGTAGTGACAGTATGAGTGAGGTCAGTGATGTAACTGGATGGGTAGTGATAGTATGAGTGAGGTCAGTGATGTTTCTGGATGAGTAGTGATAGTATGAGTGAGGTCAGTGCTGTACCTGGTTGGGTAGTGATAGTATGAGTGAGGTCAGTGCTGTACCTCGATGGGTAGTGACAGTACGAGTGTGTTCAGTGATGTATCTGGATGGGTAATGACAGTATGAGTGAGGTCAGTGATGTATCTGGATGGGTGGTGACAGTATGACTGAGGTCAGTGATGTATCTGAATGTGTAGTGATAGTATGAGTGAGGTCAGTGATTTATCTGGATGGGTAGTGACTGCATGAGTGAGGTCAGTGATGTATCTGGAAGGGTAGTGACAATATGAGTGATGTCAGTGATGTACCTGGATGGGTAGTGATAGTATGAGTGAGGTCAGTGATGTACCTGCATGGGTAGTGACAGTATGAGTGAGGTCAGTGATGTATCTGGGTGGGTAGTGACAGTATGAGTGAGGTCAGTGATGTATCTGGATGGGTGGTGACAGTATGACTGAGGTCAGTGATGTATCTGAATGTGTAGTGATAGTATAAGTGAGGTCAGTGCTGTATCTGGATGTGTATTGACAGTATGAGTGAGATCAGTGATGCATCTGCATGGGTAGTGATTGTATGAGTGAGGTCAGTGATGTACCTGGAAGGGTAGTGATTGTATGAGTGAGTTCAGTGATGCATCTGGTTGGGTATTGATAGTATGAGTGAGTTCAGTGATGCATCTGGATGGGTAGTGATAGTATGAGTGAGGTCAGTGATGCATCTGGATGGGAAGTGAGAGTATGAGTGAGGTCAGTGATGTATCTGGATGTGTAGTGATAGTATGAGTGAGGTCAGTGATGTACCTGGATGGGTAGTGACAGTATGAGTGTGGTCAGTGCTGTACCTGGATGGGTTGTGACAGTATGAGTGACGTCAGTGATTTATCTGGATGGGTAGTGACAGTATGTGTGAGGTCAGTGATGTACCAGGATGGGTAGTGACTGTATGAGTGAGGTCAGTGATGTATCTGGAAGGGTTCTGACAATATGAGTGATGTCAGTGATGTATCTGGAAGGGTAGTGACAATATGAGTGATGTCAGTGATGTACCTGGATGTGTCGTGATAGTATGTGTGAGGTTAGTGATGTACCTGGATAGGTAGTGACAGTATGAGTGAGGTCAGTGATGTATCTGGGTGGGTCGTGACAGTATGAGTGAGGTCAGTGATGTACCTGGATTGGTAGTGACATTATGAGTGAGGTCAGTGATGTATCTACATAGGTAGTGATAGTATGAGTGAGGTCAGTGATGTATCTGCACAGGTAGTGAAAGTATGAATGAGGTCAGTGATGTATCTGCACAGGTAATGAAAGTATGAGTGAGGTCAGTGATGTATCTGGATGGGCAGTGACAGTATGAGTGAAGTCAGTGATGTATGTGGATGGATAGTGAGTTTATGAGTAAGGTCAGTGATGTATCTAGATGGGTAGTGATAGTATGAGTGAAGTCAGTGCTGTAGCTGGATGGGTAGTGACAGTATGAGTGAGCTCAATGATGTATCTTGATGGGTAGTGATAGAATGAGTGAGGTAAGTGATGTATCTGGATGGGTAGTGACAGTATGAGTGAAGTCAGTGATGTATCTGGATGGGGAGTGAGTTTATGAGTAAGGTCAGTGATGTATCTAGATGGGTAGTGATAGTATGAGTGAGGTCAGTGCTGTATCTGGATGGGTAGTGACAGTATGAGTGAGCTCAATGATGTATCTTGATGGGTAGTGACTGTATGAGTGAGGTCAGTGATGTATCTGGATCTG
The DNA here is from genome assembly GCF_044704955.1 of Pristiophorus japonicus. NCBI lineage: Eukaryota > Metazoa > Chordata > Chondrichthyes > Pristiophoridae > Pristiophorus > Pristiophorus japonicus. The sequence goes on along the minus strand of NW_027254201.1, from coordinate 4,177,462 downwards.
TAGTGATAGTATGAGTGAGGTCAGTAATGTATCTGGATGAGTAGTGAAAGTATGAGTGAGTTCAGTTATGTAATTGGATGGGCAGTGATAGTAATAGTGAGGTCAGTGATGCATCTGGATGAGTAGCGAAAGTATGAGTGAGTTCAGTTATGTAATTGGATGGGTAGTGGTAGTAATAGTGAGGTCAGTGATGTACCTAGATTGGTAGGGACAACATGAGTCAGGTCAGCGATGTAGCTGGATGGGTAGTGACAGTATGAGTGAGGTCAGTGATGTAACTGGATGGGTAGTGATAGTATGAGTGAGGTCAGTGATGTTTCTGGATGAGTAGTGATAGTATGAGTGAGGTCAGTGCTGTACCTGGTTGGGTAGTGATAGTATGAGTGAGGTCAGTGCTGTACCTCGATGTGTAGTGACAGTATGAGTGAGGTCAGTGATGTATCTGGATGGGTGGTGACAGTATGACTGAGGTCAGTGATGTATCTGAATGTGTAGTGATAGTATAAGTGAGGTCAGTGCTGTATCTGGATGTTTAGTGACAGTATGAGTGAGATCAGTGATGCATCTGCATGGGTAGTGATAGTATGAGTGAGGTCAGTGATGTACCTGGATGGGTAGTGATAGTATGAGTGAGTTCAGTGATGCATCTGGATGGGTAGTGATAGTATGAGTCAGTTCAGTGATGCATCTGGATGGGTAGTGATTGTATGAGTGACGTCAGTGATGCATCTGGATGGGTAGTGACAGTATGAGTGAGGTCAGTGATGTATCTGGATGGGTAGTGATAGTATGAGTGAGGTCAGTGATGTACCTAGATGGGTCGTGACAATATGAGTGAGGTCAGTGATGTATCTGGATGGGTAGTGACAGTATGAATGAGGTCAGTGATGTATCTGGATGAGTAGTGAAAGTATGAGTGAGTTCAGTGATGCATCTGGATGGGAAGTGATTGTACGAGTGAGGTCAGTGATGCACCTGAATAGGTAATGACAGTATGAGTGAGGTCAGTGATGTACCTGGATGGGTAGTGACAGTAGGAGTGAGGTCAGTCATGTATCTGGATGGGTAGTGACAGTATGAGTGATGTCAGTGATGTATCTGGATGGGTAGTGACAATATGAGTGATGTCAGTGATGTACGTGGATGGGTAATGATAATATGAGTGAGGTCAGTGATATATCTGGATGGGTAGTGACAGTATGAGTGAGGTCATTGATGTACCTGGATGGGTAGTGACAGTATAAGTGAGGTCAGTGATGCATCTGCATCGGTAGTGATAGCATGAGTGACGTCAGTGGTGTATCTGTATGTGTATTGACAGTGTGAGTAAGGTCACTGATGTACCTGGATGGGTAGAGATAGTATGAGAGACGTCAGTGATGTATCTGGATGGGTAGTGATAGTATGAGTGAGGTTAGTGTTGTATCTGGATGGGTAGTGACAGTATGAGTGAGGTCAGTGCTGTATTTGGAGGAGTAGTGAAAGTATGAGTGAGTTCAGTGATGTATCTGGATGGGTAGTGTCAGTATGAGTGAGGTCACTGCTGTACCTGGATGGGTAGTGACAGTATGAGTGACGTCAGTGATTTATCTGGATGGGTAGTGACAGTATGTGTGAGGTCAGTGATGTACCTGGATGGGTAGTGACTGTATGAGTGAGGACAGTGATGTATCTGGAAGGGTAGTAACAATATGAGTGATGTCAGTGACGTATCTGGAAGGGTAGTGACAATATGAGTGATGTCAGTGATGTACCTGGATGGGTCGTGATAGTATGTGTGAGGTCAGTGATGTACCTGGATGGGTAGTGAGTTTATGAGTAAGGTCAGTGATGTATCTAGATGGGTAGTGATAGTATGAGTGAGGTCAGTGCTGTATCTGGATGGGTAGTGACAGTATGAGTGAGCTCATAGATGTATCTTGATGGGTAGTGATAGTATGAGTGAGGTAAGTGATGTATCTGGATGGGTAGTGACAGTATGAGTGAAGTCAGTGATGTATCTGGATGGGGAGTGAGTTTATGAGTAAGGTCAGTGATGTATCTAGATGGGTAGTGATAGTATGAGTGAGGTCAGTGCTGTATCTGGATGGGTAGTGATAGTATGAGTGAGCTCAATGATGTATCTTGATGGGTATTGACTGTATGAGTGAGGTCAGTGATGTATCTTGATGGGTAGTGACAGTATGAGTGAGGTCAGTGATGTATCTTGATGGGCAGTGAAAGTATGAGTGAGGTCAGTGATATATCTGGATCTGTAGTGATAGTATGAGTGAGGTCAGTAATGTATCTGGATGAGCACTAAATGTAAGAGTGAGCTCAGTGATGTATCTGGATGGGTAGTGACAGTATGAGTGAAGTCAGTGATGTATCTGGATGGGGAGTGAGATTATGAGTAAGGTCAGTGATGTATCTAGATGGGTAGTGATAGTAGGAGTGAGGTCAGTGATGTATCTGAATGGGTAGAGATAGTATGAGTGAGATCAGTGATGTATCTGGATGGGTAGTGACTGTATGAGTGAGGTCAGTGATGTATCTGGATGGGTAATTACAGTAGGAGTGAGGTCAGTGATGTATCTGGATGGGTAGTGACAGTAGGAGTGAGGTCAGTGCTGTACCTGGATGGGTAGTGACAGTATGAGTGAGGTCAGTGATTTATCTGGATTTGTAGTGAAATATGAGTGATGTCAGTGATGTACATGGAAGGGTAGTGACAGTATGCGTGAGGTCAGTGATGTCCCTGGATGGGTATTGACAATATGAGTGAGGTCATTGATGGATCTGGATGGGTAGTGACAGTATGAGTGAGGTCAGTGATGTACCTGGATGGGTAGTGACAGTATGAGTGAGGTCAGTGATGTATCTGCATAGGTAGTGAAAGTATGAGTGAGGTCAGTGATGTATCTGGAAGGGTAGTGATAGTATGATTGAGTTCAGTGATGTACCTGGATGGATAGTGACAGTATTAGTGAGGTCAGTGATGTATCTTGATGGGTAGTGAGAGCAAGAATGATGTCAGTGACGTATCTGAATGGGCAGTGACAGTATGAGTGAGGTCAGTGATGTATCTGGATGAGTAGTGAAAGTATGAGTTAGCTCAGCGATGTATCTGGATGGGTAGTGATAGTATGAGTCAGGTCAGTGCAGTATCTGGATGTGCAGTGACAGTATGAGTGAGATCAGTGATGTATCTGCATCGGTAGTGATGGTATGAGTGAGGTCAGTGATGTATCTGGATGGGTCGTCAAATTGTGAGTGAGGTCAGTGATGTAGCTGGATGGGTAGTGATAGTATGAGTGAGGTCAGTGATGCACCTGGATAGGTAGTGACAGTATGAGTGAGGCCAGTGATGTATCTGGATGGGTAGTGACAGTATGAGTGAGGTCAGTGATGTACCTGGATGGGTAGTGATAGTATGAGTGAGGTCAGTGATGCACCTGGATGGGTAGTGACAGTATGAGTGAGGTCAGTGATGTATTTGGATGGTTGTGACAGTATGAGTGAGGTCAGTGATCTGGATGGGTAGTGACAGTATGAGTGAAGTCAGTGATGTATCTGGATGAGTCGTGAATGTCTGAGTGTGTTCAGTGATGTATCTGGATGGGTAGTGATAGTAGGAGTGAGGTCAGTCATGTATCTGGATGGGTAGTGACAGTATGAGTGAGGTCAGTGATGTATCTGGATGGGTAGTGACAATATGAGTGATGTCATTGATGTACGTGGATGGGAAATGATAATATGAGTGAGGTCAGTGATGTACTTGGATGGATATTGACAGTATGAGTGAGGTCAGTGAAATATCTGGATGGGTAGTGACAGTATGAGTAAGCTCAATGATGTATCTTGAAGGGTAGTGACTGTATGAGTGAGGTCAGTGATGTATCTTGATGGGTAGTGACAGTATGAGTGAGGTCAGTGATGTATCTTGATGGGTAGTGAAAGTATGAGTGAGGTCAGTGATATATCTGGATGGGTAGTGACAGTATGAGTGAGCTCAATGATGTATCTTGAAGGGTAGTGACTGTATGAGTGAGATCAGTGATGTATCTTGATGGGTAGTGACAGTATGAGTGAGGTCAGTGATGTATCTGGGTGGGTAGTGATAGTATGAGTGAGGTCAGTAATGTATGTGGATGAGCAGTAAATGTAAGAGTGAGCTCAGTGATGTATCTGGATGATTCGTGAAAGTATGAGTGAGTTCAGTTATGTAATTGGATGGGTAGTGATAGTAATAGTGAGGTCAGTGATGTACCTAGATGGGTAGTGACAACAAGAGTGAGGTCAGCGATGTATCTGGATGGGTAGTGACAGTATGAGTGAGGTCAGTGATGTATCTGGATGGGTCGTGACAGTATGAGTGAGGTCAGTGATGTAACTGGATGGGTAGTGATAGTATGAGTGAGGCCAGTGATGTATCTGGATGAGTCGTGAAAGTATGAGCGTGTTCAGTGATGTATCTGGATGGGTACTGACAGTAGGAGTGAGGTCAGTGATGTATATGGATGGGTAGTGACAGTAGGAGTGAGGTCAGTGCTGTACCTGGATTGGTAGTGACAGTATGAGTGAGGTCAGTGATGTATCTGGATTTGTAGTGAAATATGAGTGATGTCAGTGATGTACATGGAAGTGTAGTGACAGTGTGCGTGAGGTCAGTGATGTCCCTGGATGGGTATTGACAATAGGAGTGAGGTCATTGATGGATCTGGATGGGTAATGACATTATGAGTGAGGTCAGTGATGTACCTGGATGGGTAGTGACAGTATGAGTGAGGTCAGTGATGTATCTGCAAAGGTAGTGAAAGTATGAGTGAGGTCGGTGATGTATCTGGAAGGGTAGTGATAGTATGAGTGAGTTCAGTGATGTATCTGGATGTGCAGTGATAGTATGAGTGAGGTCAGTGCAGTATCTGGATGTGCAGTGACAGTATGAGTGAGATCAGTGATGTATCTGCATCGGTCGTGATGGTATGAGTGAGGTCAGTGATGTATCTGGATGGGTCGTGAAATTGTGAGTGAGGTCAGTGATGTACCTGGATGGGTAGTGATAGTATGAGTGAGTTCAGTGATGCACCTGGATAGGTAGTGACCGTATGAGTGAGGTCAGTGATGTATCTGGATGGGTAGTGACAGTATGAGTGAGGTCAGTGTTGTACCTGGATGGGTAGTGATTTTATGAGTGAGGTCAGTGATGCATCTGGATGGGTAGTGAAAGTATGAGTGAGGTCAGTGATGTATTTGGATGGTTGTGACAGTATGAGTGAGGTCAGTGATCTGGATGCGTAGTGACAGTATGAGTGAGGTCAGTGAAGTATCTGCATAGGTAGCGATAGTATGAATGAGGTCAGTGATGTATCTGGATAGGTAGTGACAGTGTGAGTGAGGTCAGTGATGTACCTGGATGGGTAGTGATGGTATGAGTAAGGTCAGTGATGTATCTGGATGGGGAGTGATAGTATGAGTGAGGTCAGTGCTGTACCCGGATGGGTAGTGATAGTATGAGTGAGACCAGTGCTGTACCTGGATGGGTAGTGACAGTATGAGTGAAGTCAGTGATGTATCTGGATGATTCGTGAATGTATGAGTGTGTTCAGTGATGTATCTGGATGGGTAGTGACAGTAGGAGTGAGGTCAATCATGTATCTGGATGGGTAGTGACAGTATGAGTGAGTTCAGTGATGTATCTGGATGGGTAGTGACAATATGAGTGATGTCATGGATGTACGTGGATGGGTAATGATAATATGAGTGAGGTCAGTGATGTACCTGGATGGATATTGACACTATGAGTGAGGTCAGTGATATATCTGGATGGGTAGTGACAGTATGAGTGAGGTCAGTGATGTACCTGGATGGGTAATGACAGTATAAGTGTGGTCAGTGATGTATCTGCACAGGTAGTGATAACATGAGTGTCGTCAGTGGTGTATCTGTATGTGTAGTGACAGTGTGAGTAAGGTCACTGATGTACCTGGATGGGTAGAGATAGTATGAGAGACGTCAGTGATGTATCTGGATGGTTAGTGATAGTATGAGTGAGGTCAGTGTTGTATCTGGATGGGTAGTGACAGTATGAGTGAGGTCCGTGATGTATCTGGATGGGTAGTGATAGTATGAGTGAGGTCAGTGTTGTATCTGGATGTGTAGTGAGAGTATGAGTGAGGTCAGTGCTGTACCTAGATGGGTAGTGACAGTATGAGTGAGGTCAGTGCTGTACCTGGATGGGTAGTGACAGTATGAGTGAGGTCAGTGCTGTACCTGGATGGGGAGTGACTGTATGAGTGAGGTCAGTAATGTATCTGCATAGGTAGTGATAGCATGAGTGAGGTCAGTGATGTATCTGCATAGGTAGTGAAAGTATGAGTGAGGTCAGTGATGTATCTGGATGGGTAGTGACAGTATGAGTGAAGTCAGTGATGTATCTGGATGGGTAGTGAGTTTATGAGTAAGGTCAGTGCTGTATCTAGATGGGTAGTGATAGTATGAGTGAGGTCAGTGCTGTATCTGGATGGGTAGTGACAGTATGAGTGAGCTCAATGATGTATCTTGATGGGTAGTGACTGTATGAGTGAGGTCAGTGATGCATCTTGATGGGTAGTGAAAGTTTGAGTGAGGTCAGTGATGAACCTGGATGGGTAGTGAAAGTATGAGTGAGATCAGTGATGTATCTGGATGGGTAGTGACAGTATGAGTGAGATCAGTGATGTATCTTCATGGGTAGTGATAGTATGAGTGAGGTCAGCAATGTATCTGGATGAGTAGTGAAAGTATGAGTGAGTTCAATTATGCAATTGGATGGGTAGTGATAGTAATAGTGAGGTCAGTGATGTACCTAGATGGGTAGTGACAACAAGAGTGAGGTCAGCGATGTATCTGGATGGGTAGTGACAGTATGAGTGAGGTCAGTGATGTAACTGGATGGGTAGTGATAGTATGAGTGAGGTCAGTGATGTTTCTGGATGAGTAGTGATGTATGAGTGAGGTCAATGATGTACCTGGTTGGGTAGTGACAGTATGAGTGAGGTCAGTGCTGTTGCTCGATGGGTAGTGGCAGTAAGAGTGAGGTCAGTGATGTATCTGGATGAGTCGTGAAAGTATGAGTGTGTTCAGTGATGTATCTGGATGGGTCATGACAGTAGGAGTGAGGTCAGTGATGTATCTGCATGGGTAGTGACAGTATGAGTGAGTTCAGTTATGTACCTGGAGGGGTAGTGACAGTATGAGTGAGTTCAGTGATGTATCTGGATTTGTAGTGAAATATGAGTGATGTCAGTGATGTACCTGGAAGGGTAGTGATAGTATGCGAGAGGTCAGTGATGTCACTGGATGGGTATTGACAACATGAGTGACGTCATTGATGGATCTGGATGGGTAGTGACAGTATGAGTGAGGTCAGTGATGTACCTGGATGGGTAGTGACAGTATGAGTGAGGTCAGTGATGTATCTGCATAGGTAGTGAAAGTATGAGTGAGGTCAGTGATGTATCTGGAAGGATAGTGATAGTATGAGTGAGGTCAGTGATGTACCTGGATGGGTAGTGACAGTATTAGTGAGGTCAGTGATGTATCTTGATGGGTAGTGAGAGTAAGAATGATGTCAGTGATGTATCTGAATGGGTACTGACAGTATGAGTGAGGTAAGTGGTGTATCTGGATGAGTAGTGAAAGTTTGAGTGAGCTCAGCGATGTATCTGGATGGATAGTGATAGTATGAGTGAGGTCAGTGATGTATCTGGATGTGTCGTGATAGTATGAGTGAGGTCAGTGCAGTATCTGGATGTGCAGTGACAGTATGAATGAGGTCAGTGATGTATCTGCATCGGTAGTGATGGTATGAGTGAGGTCAGTGATGTATCTGGATGGGTCGTGAAATTGTGAGTGATGTCAGTGATGTACCTGGATGGGTAGTGATAGTATGAGTGAGGTCAGTGATGGATTTGGATGAGTAGTGATTGTATGAGTGAGTTCAGTGCTGTACCTGGATGGGTAGTGATAGTATGAGTGAGGTCAGTGATGCACCTGGATAGGTAGTGACAGTATGAGTGAGGTCAGTGATGTATCTGGATGGGTCGTGACAGTATGAGTGAGGTCAGTGATGCACCCGGATGGGTAGTGATAGTATGAGTGAGGTCAGTGATGTATTTGGATGGTTGTGACAGTATGAGTGAGGTCAGTGATCTGGATGGGTAGTGACAGTATGAGTGAGGTCTGTGATGTCTCTGCATAGGTAGTGAAAGTATGAATGAGGTCAGTGATGTATCTGGATGGGTAGTGACAGTGTGAGTGAGGTCAGTGATGTACCTGGATGGGTAGTGATAGTATGAGTAAGGTCAGTGATGTATCTGGATGGGGAGTGATATTATGAGTGAGGTCAGTGCTGTACCCGAATGGGTAGTGATAGTATGAGTGAGAACAGTGCTGTACCTGAATGGGTAGTGACAGTATGAGTGAAGTCAGTGATGTAAAAGGATGAGTCGTGAATGTATGAGTGTGTTCAGTGATGTATCTAGATGGGTAGTGACAGTAGGAGTGATGTCAGTCATGTATCTGGATGGGTAGTGACAGTATGAGTGAGGTCAGTGATGTATCTGGATGGGTAGAGACAATATGAGTGATGTCAGTGATGTACGTGGATGGGTAATGATAATATGAGTGAGGTCAGTGATGTACCTGGATGGATATTGACAGTATGAGTGAGGTCAGTGATTTATCTGGATGGGTAGTGACAGTATGAGTGAGGTCAGTGATGTACCTGGATGGGTAGTGACAGTATAAGTGAGGTCAGTGATGTATCTGCATAGGTAGTGATAGCATGAGTGACGTCAGTGGTGTATCTGTATGTGCCGTGACAGTGTGAGTAAGGTCACTGATGTACCTGGATGGGTAGAGATAGTATGAGAGACGTCAGTGATGTATCTGGATGGTTAGTGATCGTATGAGTGAGGACAGTGTTGTATCTGGATGGGTAGTGACAGTATGAGTGAGGTCCGTGATGTATCTGGATGAGTTGTGAGAGTATGAATGAGGTCAGTGCTGTATCTGGATGTGTAGTGATTATATGAGTGAGGTCAGTGCTGTACCTGGATGGGTAGTGACAGTATGAGTGAGGTCAGTGCTGTACCTGGATGGGTAGTGACAGTATGAGTGAGGTCAGTGCTGTATTTGGATGAGTAGTGAAAGTATGAGTGAGTTCAGTGATGTATCTGGAATGGTAGTGACAATATGAGTGATGTCAGTGATGTACCTGGATGGGTAGTGATAGTATGTGTGATGTCAGTGATGTACCTGGATAGGTAGTGACAGTATGAGTGAGGTCAGTGATGTACCTGGATTGGTAGTGACATTATGAGTGAGGTCAGTGATGTATCTGCATAGGAAGTGATAGTATGAATGAGGTCAGTGATGTAACTGGATGGGTAGTGATAGTATGAGTGAGGTCAGTGCTGTACCTGGTTGGGTAGTGTCAGTATGAGTGATGTCAGCGCTGTACCTCGATAGGTAGTGACAGTACTAGTGAGGTCAGTGATGTATCTGGATGATTCGTGAAAGTATGAGTGTGTTCAGTGATGTATCTGGATGGGTATTGACAGTAGGAGTGAGGTCAGTGCTGTACCTGGATGGGTAGTGACAGTGTGAGTGAGTTCAGTGATGTATCTGGATTTGTAGTGACAATATGAGTGATGTCAGTGATGTATCTGGAATTGTAGTGACAATATGTGTGATGTCAGTGATGTACCTGGATGGGTAGTGATAGTATGTGTGATGTCAGTGATGTCCCTGGATAGGTAGTGACAGTATGAGTGAGGTCAGTGATGTACCTGGATTGGTAGTGACATTATGATGAGGTCAGTGACGTATCTGCATAGGTAGTGAAAGTATGAGTGAGGTCAGTGATGTATCTGGATGGGTAGTGACAGTATGAGTGAAGTCAGTGATGTATCTGAATGGGTAGTGAAAGTATGAGTGAGTTCAGTTATGTAATTGGATGGGTAGTGACAGTAATAGTGAGGTCAGTGATGTAACAAGATGGGTAGTGACAACATGAGTGAGGTCAGCGATGTATCTGGATGGGTAATGACAGTATGAATGAGGTCAGTGATGTATCTGGATGGGTAGTGATAGTATGAGTGAGGTCAGTGCTGTACCTGGTTGGGTAGTGACAGTATGAGTAAGCTCAGTGCTGTACCTCGATAGGTAGTGACAGTACTAGTGAGGTGAGTGATGTATCTGGATGAGTCGTGAAAGTATGAGTGTGTTCAGTGATGTATCTGGATGGGTAATGACAGTAGGAGTGAGGTCAGTGATGTATCTGGATGGGTAGTGACAGTATGAGTGAATTAAGTGATGTATCTGGATGATTCGTGAATGTATGAGTGTGTTCAGTGATGTATCTGGATGGATATTGACAGCAGGAGTGAGCTCAGTGCTGTACCTGGATTGGTAGTGACAGTAAGAGTGAGTTCAGTGTTGTATCTGGATTTGTAGTGAAATATGAGTGATGTCAGTGATGTATCTGGATGGGTACTGATAGTATGAGTGAGGTCAGTGATGTACCTGGATGGGTAGTGAAAGTATTAGTGAGGTCAGTGATGTATCTTGATGGGTAGTGAGAGTAAAAGTGATGTCAGTGATGTATCTGAATGGGTAGTGACAGTATGAGTGAGGTAAGTGATGTATCTGGATGTGTAGTGATAGTATGAGTGTGGTCGGTGCTGTATCTGGATGTGTAGTGACAGTATGAGGGAGATCAGTGATGTATTTGCATGGGTAGTGATAGTATGAGTGAGGTCAGTAATGTATCTGGATGAGTAGTGAAAGTATGAGTGAGCTCAGTGATGTATCTGGATGGGTAGTGATAGTATGAGTGAGGTCAGTGCAGTATCTGGATGTGTCATGACAGTATGAGTGAGATCAGTGATGTATCTGCATCGGTAGTGATAGTATGAGTGAGATAAGTGATGTATCTGGATGGGTCGTGAAAGTGTGAGTGAAGTCAGTGATGTACCTGGATGGGTAGTGATAGTATGAGTGAGGTCAGTGATGTCTTTGGATGAGTCGTGATAGTATGAGTGAGGTCAGTGCTGTATCTGGATGAGTTGTAAAAGTATGAGTGAGCTCAGTGATGTATCTGGATGAGTAGTGAAATATGAGTGATGTCAGTGATGTATCTGGATGGGTACTGATAGTATGAGTGAGGTCAGTGATGTACCTGGATGTGTAGTGAGAGTATGAGTGAGGTCAGTGATGTATCTGCATAGGTAGTGAAAGTATGAGTGATGTCAGTGATGTATCTGGATTGGTACTGATATTATGAGTGAGGTCAGTGATGTACCTGGATGGGTGGTGACAGTATTAGTGAGGTCAGTGATGTATCTTGATGGGTAGTGAGAGTAAAAGTGATGTCAGTGATGTATCTGAATGGGTAGTGACAGTATGAGTGAGGTAAGTGATGTATCTGGATGTGTAGTGATAGTATGAGTTTGGTCGGTGCTGCATCTGGATGTGTAGTGACAGTATGAGGGAGATCAGTGATGTATTTGCATGGGTAGTGATAGTATGAGTGAGGTCAGTAATGTATCTGGATGAGTAGTGAAAGTATGAGTGAGCTCAGTGATGTATCTGGATGGGTAGTGATAGTATGAGTGAGGTCAGTGCAGTATCTTGATGTGTCATGACAGTATGAGTGAGATCAGTGATGTATCTGCATCGGTAGTGATAGTATGAGTGAGATCAGTGATGTATATGGATGGGTCGTGAAAGTGTGAGTGAAGTCAGTGATGTACCTGGATGGGTACTGATAGTATGAGTGAGGTCAGTGATGTCTTTGGATGAGTCGTGATAGTATGAGTGAGGTCAGTGCTGTATCTGGATGAGTTGTAAAAGTATGAGTGAGCTCAGTGATGTATCTGGATGAGTGGTGAAAGTATGAGTGAGTTCAGTGATGTATCTAGATGGGTAGTGATAGTATGAGTGAGGTCAGTGATGTAACTAGATGGGTAGTGACAATATGAGTGAGGTCAGTGATGTATCTGGATGGGTAGTGAGAGTATGAGTGAGGTCAGTGACGCACCTGGATGGGTAGTGAATGCATGAGTGAGGTCAGTGATGTATCTGGATGGGTAGTGACAGTATGAGTGAGGTCAGTGATGCACCTCGATGGGTAGTGACAGTATGAGTGAGGTCAGTGATGTATCTGGATCGTTGTGACAGTATGAGTGAAGTCAGTGATGCACCTGGATGGGTAGGGACAGTATGAGTGAGTTCAGTGATGTATCTGGATGGGTAGTGACAGTATGAGTGAGGTCAGTGATGTATCTGCATAGGTAGTGAAAGTATGAGTGATGTCAGTGATGTACCTGGATGGGTAGTGACAGTATGAGTGAGGTCAGTGATGCACCTGGATGTGTAGTGACAGTATGAGTGAGGTCAGTGCTGTACCTGGATGGGTAGTGACAGTATGAATGAGGTCAGTGATGTATCTGGATTAGTAGTGACAGTATGAATGAGGTCAGTGATGTATCTGGATGGGTAGTGACAGTCGGAGTGAGGTCAGTCATGTATCTGGATGGGTAGTGACAGTATGAGTGAGGTCAGTGATGTATCTGGATGGGTAGTGACAATATGAATGATGTCAGTGAAGTACGTGGATGGGTCGTGATAATATGAGTAAGGTCACTGAAAACCTGGATGGATATTGCCAATATGAGTGATATCAGTGATGTACGGGGATGGGTCGTGATAATATGAGTGAGGTCAGTGATGTATCTGGATGGGTAGTGACAATATGAGTGATGTCAGTGAGGTACGTGTATGGGTCGTGATAATATGAGTGAGGTCAGTGATGTATCTGGATGGGTAGTGACAGTATGAGTGAGGTCAGTGATGTATCTTGATGGGTAGTGACAGTAGGAGTGAGGTCAGTCATGTATCTGGATGGGTAGTGACAGTATGAGTGAGGTCAGTGATATATCTGGACGGGTAGTGACAGTATGAGTGAGGTCAGTGATGTAACTGGATGGGTAGTGACAGTATAAGTGAGGTCAGTGAAGTATCAACATAGGTAGTGATAGCATGAGTGACGTTAGTGGTGTATCTGTATGTGTAGTGACAGTGTGAGTAAGGTCACTGATGTACCTGGATGGGTAGAGATAGTATGAGTGACGTCAGTGATGTATCTGGATGGGTTGTGAGAGTATGAGTGAGGTCAGTGATGTATCTGGATGGGTAGTGACAGTATGAGTGAGGTCCGTGATGTATCCGGATGTGGAGTGAGAGGATGAATGAGGTCAGTGCTGTAACTGGATGTGTAGTGATAGTATGAGTGAGGTCAGTGCTGTACCTGGATGGGTAGTGACAGTATGAGTGAAGTCAGTGCTGTATTTGGATGTGTAGTGACTGTATGAGTGAGATCAGTGATGTATCTGGAAGGGTAGTGACAATATGAGTGATGTCAGTGATGTACCTGGATGAATATTGATAGTATGACTGAGGTCAGTGATGTACCTGGTTGGGTAGTGACAGTATGAGTGAGGTCAGTGATGTATCTGGAAGGGTAGTGACAATATTAGTGATGTCAGTGATGTACCTGGATGGGTAGTGACAGTATGAGTGAGGCCAGTGATGTATCTGGATGGGTAGTGACAGTATGAGTGAGGTCAGTGATGTAGCTGGATGGGTAGTGACATTATGAGTGAGGTCAGTGATGTATCTGCACAGGTAGTGATAGTGTGAGTGAGGTCAGTGATGTATCTGGATGGGTAGTGACAGTACGAGTGAGGTCAATGAAGTATCTGAATGGGTAGTGACAGTATGAGTGAGGTCAGTGATGTACCAGGATGGGTAGTGACAGTATCAGTGAGGTCAGTGATGTATCTTGATGGGTAGTGAGTTTATGAGTAAGGTCAGTGATGTATCTGGATGGGTAGTGACAGTATGAGTGAGGTCAGTGATGTATCTGGATGAGTAGTAAAAGTAACAGTGAGATCAGTGATGTATCTGGATGAGTAGTGGAAGTATGAGTGAGTTCAGTGATGTAATTGGATGGGTAATGACAGATGGGTAGTGATTGTATAAGTGAGATCAGTGATGTACCTGGATGGGTAGTGACAACATGAATGAGGTCAATGCTGTATCTGGATGAGTCGTGAATGTATGAGTGTGTTCAGTGATGTATCTGGATGGGTAATGACAGTAGGAGTGAGGTCACTGATGTATCTGGATGGGTAGTGACAGAATGAGTGAGTTCAGAGAGGTATCTGGATGTGTAGTGAAATATGAGTGATGTCAGTGATGTACCTGCAAGGGTAGTGATAGTATGCGTGATGTCAATGATGTCCCTGGATGGGTAGTGACAGTATGAGTGAGGTCGGTGATGTACCTGGATGAGTCGTGACAGTATGAGTGAGGTTAGTGATGCATCTGCATAGATAGTGAAAGTATGAGTGAGGTCAGTGATGTGTCTGGATGGGTAGTAATAGTATGAGTGAGGTCAGTGATGCACCTGGATGGGTAGTGACAGTATGAGTGAGATCAGTGATGTACCTGGATGGGGAGTGAAAGTATGAGTAAGGTCAGTGATGTATCTGGATGGGGAGTGATAGTATGAGTGAGGTCAGTGCTGTATCTGGATGGGTAGTGATAGTATGAGTGAGATCAGTGCAGTACCTGGATGGGTAGTGACAGTATGAGTGAGGTCAGTGATGTACCTGGATGGGTAGTGACAGTAGGAGTGTTGTCAGTCATGTATCTGGATGGGTAGTGAAGTCATGAGTGAGGTCAGTGATGTATCTGGATGGGTAGTGACAATATGAGTGATGTCAGTGATGTACGTGGATGGGTAGTGATAATATGAGTGAGGTCAGTGATGTACCTGGATGGATATTGACAGTATGAGTGAGGTCAGTGACATATCTGGATGGGTAGTGACAGTATAAGTGAGGTCAGTGATGTATCTGCATAGGTAGTGATAGCATGAGTGAGGTCAGTAGTGTACCAGTATGTGTAGTGACAGTGTGGGTAAGGTCACTGATGTACCTGGATGGGTAGAGATAGTATGAGTGACGTCAGTGATGTATCTGGATGGGTAGTTATAGTATGAGTGAGGTCAGTGATGTATCTGGATGGGGAGTGACAGTATGAGTGAGGTCAGTGCTGTACCTGGATGGGTAGTGACAGTATGATTGAGGTCAGTGCTGTACCTGGATGGGTAGTGACAGTATTGAGTGAGGTCAGTGCTGTATTTGGATGAGTAGTGAAAGTATGAGTGAGTTCAGTGATGTATCTGAATGGGTATTGTCAGTATGAGTGAGGTCAGTGCTGTACCTGGATGCGTAGTGACAGTATGAATTAGGTCAGTGATTTATCTGGATGGGTAGTGACTGTATGAGTGAGGTCAGTGATGCATCTGGAAGGGTAGTGACAATATGAGTGATGTAAGTGATGTACCTGGATGGGTAGTGAAAGTATGACTGAGGTCAGTGATGTACCTGGATGGGTAGTGACAGTATGAGTGAGGTCAGTGATGTATCTGGGTGGGTAGTGACAGTATGAGTGAGGTCAGTGATGTAGCTGGATGGGTAGTGACATTATGAGTGAGGTCAGTGATGTATCTGCATAGGTAGTGATAGTATGTGTGAGGTTAGTGATGTATCTGGATGGGTAGTGATTGTGTGAGTGAGGTTAGTGATGTATCTGGATGGGTAGTGACAGTATGAGTGAGGTCAATGAAGTATCTGAATGGGTAGTATGAGTGAAGTCAGTGATGTATCTGGATAGTAGTGACAGTATCAGTGAGGTCAGTGATGTATCTGGATGGGCAGTGAGTTTATGTGTAAGATCAGTGATGGATCTCGATGGGTAGTGACTGTATGAGTGAGGTCAGTGATATATCTGGATGAGAAGTAAAAGTAAGAGTGAGATCAGTGATGTATCTTGATGGGTAGTGAGAGCATGAGTGAGTTCAGTGATGTATCTGGATGGGTAGTGACAGTATGAGTGAGGTCAGTGATGTAACTGGATGGGTAGTGACACTATACGTGAGGTCAATGAAGTATCTGAATGGGTAGTATGAGTGAAGTCAGTGATGTATCTGGATAGTAGTGACAGTATCAGTGAGGTCAGTGATGTATCTGTATGGGTAGTGAGTTTATGAGTAAGGTCAGTGGTGTATCTGTATGTGTAGTGACAGTGTGAGTAAGGTCACTGATGTACCTGGATGGGTAGAGATAGTATGAGTGACGTCAGTGATGTATCTGGAAGGGTAGTGACAATATGAGTGAGGTTAGTGATGTTTCTGGATGGGTAGTGATAGTGTGAGTGAGGTCAGTGATGTATCTGGATGGGTAGTGACAGTATGAGTGAGGTCAATGAAGTATCTTAATGGGCAGTGACAGTATGAGTGAAGTCAGTGATGTATCTGGATGGGTAGTGACAGTATGAGTGAGCTCAGTGATGTATCTTGATGGGTAGTGAGAGTATGAGTGAGGTCAGTGATGAACCTGGAAGGGGAGTGATAGTATGAGTGAGTTCAATGAAGTATCTTAATGGGCAGTGACAGTATGAGTGAAGTCAGTGATGTATCTGGATGGGTAGTGACAGTATGAGTGAGCTCAGTGATGTATCTCGATGGGTAGTGACTGTATGAGTGAGGTCAGTGATATATCTGGATGAGTAGTAAAAGTAAGATTGAGATCAGTGATGTATCTTGATGGGTAGTGATAGTATGAGTGAGTTCAGTGATGTATCTGGATGGGTAGTGACAGTATGTGTGAGATCAAAGATGTATCTGGATGGGTAGTGACAATATGAGTAAGCTCAGTGATGTATCTTGATGAGTAGTGAGAGTATGAGTGAGGTCAGTGATGAACCTGGATGGGTAGTGACAGTTTGAGTGAGATCAGTGATGTATCTGCATGGGTAGTGACAGTATGAGTGAGCTCAGTGATGTATCTGGATGAGTAGTGAAAGTATGAGTGAGTTCAGTGATGTAATTGGATGGGTAGTGATAGTATGAGTGAGATCAGTGATGTAGCTGGAGGGGTAGTGACACTATGAGTGAGGTCAGTGATATATCTGGATGATTAGTGATAGTATGAGTGAGGTCAGTGATGTATCTGGATGGGTTGTGACAGTATGAGTGAGTTCCGTGATGTATCTGGATGTGTAGTGAAATATGAGTGGTGTCAGTGAAGTACCTGGATGGGTATTGACAATATGAGTGAGGTCATTGATGGATCTGGATGGGGAGTGACAGTATTAGTGAGCTCAGTGATGTATCTTGATGGGTAGAGTCAGTCTGAGTGAAGTCAGTGATGTGTCTGGATGGGTAGTGACAGTATTTGTGAGGTCAGTGATATATCTGGATGGGTAGTGACAGTATGAGTAAGGTCAGTGATGTACCTAGATGCTTAGTAACAATATGAGTGATGTCAGTGATGTATCTGGATGGGTTTTGACAGTTTGAGTGAGGTCAGTGACGTACCTGGCTGGGTAGTGACAGTATGAGTGAGGTCAGTGATGTACCTGGATGGGTAGTGATAGCATGAGTGAGTTCAGTGATGTAATTGGATGGGTCTTGATATTATGAGTGAG
The DNA here is from genome assembly GCF_044704955.1 of Pristiophorus japonicus. Taxonomy (NCBI): domain Eukaryota; kingdom Metazoa; phylum Chordata; class Chondrichthyes; family Pristiophoridae; genus Pristiophorus; species Pristiophorus japonicus. Next base: position 4,159,879 of record NW_027254201.1, on the reverse strand, counting down.
GTCAGTGATGTACCTAGATAGGTAGTGACAACATGAGTGAGGTCAGTGATGTATCTGGATGGGTAGTGACAGTATGAGTGAGGTCAGTGATGTAACTGGATGGCTAGTGACAGTATGAGTGAGGTCAGTGATGTTTCTGGATGAGTAGTGATAGTATGAGTGAGGTCAGTGCTGTACCTGGTTGGGTAGTGACAGTATGAGTGAGGTCAGTGCTGTACCTAGATGGGTAGTGACAGTACGAGTGAGGTCAGTGATGTATCTGGATGTGTCGTGAAAGTATGAGTGTGTTCACTGATGTATCTGGATGGGTAGTGATAGTATGAGTGAGGTCAGTGATGTACCTAGATAGGTAGTGAAATCATGAGTGAGGTCAGTGATGTATCTGGATGGTTAGTGACAGTATGAGTGAGGTCAGTGATGTACCTAGATGGTTAGTAACAATATGAGTGATGTCAGTGATGTATCTGGATGGGTAGTGACAGTATGAGTGAGGTCAGTGATGCACCTGGATGGGTAGTGATAGTATGAGTGAGGTCAGTGATGTTT